>NC_137027.1:16122649-16200149 GCF_032717465.1 Coenobita brevimanus
TCCAGCCTTACAAACGCGGTGTGTCCAGGCATCTTGAAATGAATGGAGCTTGAATTTGGCTCTCTGTTTCTTGTTTTTGTGTATATTCGCGGGAGCAATCTTGCAGGCTTCTGGCCTTTGATTCCTTCTTCCTTGCATTTAAAAAAAAAAAAAGTTTTAACCTCGTTAGGTGACATTCATGCATGTCAGATAATATGGCAGAATCTCATAATTATTAAGCCCATTCTAATTAATGATATAGCTCATTTTCACTGTAAGAAACCTGTAAGATACTAAATATATTTTGACTGACTGTATAACACCATTGCACATCACTACAATGGTATTATTGCAAGAGTTCATGGTAGTCTATAAGGACTCATCAAACTCTTGGTTGTACAGAACTTCAGTGGTTGATCTGATGGCTGTTATTGATTATACATGATAGACTAACAATATCTTATTGTTCTGTCTCATTATGTCACTTACATGATGCCGTAACTTACGCTAGATATATGCTACATACATTTGCACTGGCCCAAACAGCCCACCCCTAGTTTACAGAGCCAGTAATACGGTAATTTTACATACATAGAAGTACAGTAGTTATCAATATTGTACACTGATTGTGCGCAGCAGGGTATTTCAAGGGTTTGGGAGACTGATTACCACTAACTTGCCACGTACGTAGCGTATTAATTATATATTTGGGTTAAGATCAAAATGCGAGGAGGGTTGGAGGATTGGGACACTGTGTGTATAATTTCACTGATTATTTATCAGATTCACTGTGTGCGGTATGGGACTTTTTGTTTTTTTTTTTTTGATTTTTTTTTTTTAACGCCTATCTGTGCGGGTTCTGATAGGTGTTAGCATGTTGAGGTATCGGGTGGTTGAATGGTGGGGGGGCCTCAGGGGGAAGGAGGAAGTGGTACAGTGGGTGAGTAACTTACCAAAGTTTGTGGTACAACCATTTGTACAGATCAACCAAACTGGGAGTGCCTAATGTGGTCAAGGCGTGTTGATATGGCGTATACGAGTATATGTGTGTCCTAGTATGAGTCTGCAAGGTCTTTCTGTACTTTTTTTTAGCAGAACTGTGTATTTGAGAATGGAGATATCCAGGCTGGGCAGGTGTAAGTGAATTTGGGAAATATGAAGATACTGTATGTAAATTATTCGGCTCATTTGACTGGACATCGAGATTTTAGCCGTGGGAACAGGTAGAGGCTATGATGCACGTTTGTTATCGACACTAGTGTATCTTTTACAGGTGAAGCTCTTGTCAATCATGAAGTCAAGGAGCTTGACATCTTTAACCTGTTGAAGGACATGTGAGCCCAACGCGATGCCAGGAGGCACAATGTTGTTGTGATGTGGATCAGACTCTCTTGTTATGGTTAACTTGTACATCGTTGTTGGTGGTCCACTCTCTCAAGTCGTTCATGATCTTCTGCAGTGCACCAAAGAAAGGGGATGTGTTGTGAACATTGTTACGATATTCTTCCAACGATTGTCAGTGTCCCTCAGGACGTCATTAATGAGCATGGAGATGCAGATTGGGCTCATCTTGGTGCCCTGTGGTAGACCGCAGGGGAGGGAAAGAGAGGTGGCAGTAGTCCCCCTACGTTTTACAATCAGTCGATGTCTTGAGAGGAAGTATGTCATCCACGTAATCAGGTTTTCTCGTAGTCCCAGCTCGACCGACTACGTTAAGATTATCTTACAGCTGACCAGATCAAATGCTTTGGCGAGTCCACTAAGGCTAGTACAATGGACATTTTACATTGTTTCAGACTCCTGTATATATATATATATATATATATGTGTGTGTGTGTGTGTGTGTGTGTGTGTGTGTGTGTGTCTACGTTAAGATTATCTTACAGCTGACCAGATCAAATGCTTTGGCGAGTCCACTAAGGCTAGTACAATGGACATTTTACATTGTTTCAGACTCCTGTATATATATATATATATATATATATATATATATATATATGTGTGTGTGTGTGTGTGTGTGTGTGTGTGTGTGTATGTATGTATTATGCTATGTACTTAGAGCTCAACTCCTTGATCCCTGAGTATGAGGGTCTGATCTGGGTTCTTTCCAAGACCGGGTCTAGAGTATGCAACCAAAGAACAGGGCTCAATAACATAGGCTAACCAATCTTACATGTATATTACTATAAAAACATACAGTAGCTGGGAACAATACAATGTGGTAGATTATACACACAGCGGGAGGTACAGGGATAGGAGTTGTGACTAATGATGACAGGGTAACCGTAGGTGTCGCCCAGGTGTGAGAGGGGTCTTGTCAGGTGTGCGCCCTTTGAAGGGGCGCGGGACCACTGTCGTACGCCAGATCGTCAGATGAGGGCTGTGGGGCTGCGTATAGGAAGGCCCTTCCTTGGAGGGGCCTCTGGAGGAGTGCCTGTCCTCAGGACTGAGGCCGAACAGGGCGAATAGGTGCGCTTCCTTGCACTTACTTCTGGCGAAGGATGGCTTGCTGGCTGGTCTGGGGAGGTCTCGGCTGGGAGTCCAGGGAACGTCCCTTGGTGACAGGGGGCTGTGACCTCGCCTCCGACAAGAGGCTGTCAGGGGCTGCCTGCGGTGTCTCCTGCTCTGGGAGTCTGACAGCAACTGGTGACATCAGGGCACTGGCTGTAGTGAGCATACCCCCAGACTCACTGTGGGGTCACTCCAGACTCTCTCCAGCAGCGACTCCACTAGGGAGCTTGCTCCGCCCCTTTAGGTGTGGTGAGAGCGGGAGGGGAGTCCCGCTCGGCCTCTAGAGGAGTGAGGCGAGCAAGGAGCGTTGCCCTCGGCGTGTGCCACAAGGGTAGCAGACGAGGGAAGCACGGTGGGCAATCCCTCCCCAGCAGGCATGGTGGGCGCTGCTGCGGTTCCACTAGACCCTGGGACTGTAGGTGAGAGGAGCATGGTGGGTGTCCTTTTCTCGGTAGGCACGGTGGGCGTCGCCATGGTCCTGCTCCCTGTGGGGGTAGCAGACAAGGGAAGCATGGTGGGCTTTCCCTCTCCGGCAGGCACTGTGGGCACCACCACGTTTCTGCTTTGCCCTGGGACTGAAGGAGAGAGAAGCACTGTGGGCATCCTCTCCCTGGCAAGCACGGTGGGCGTCGCCGTGGTCCTGCTCCCAGCGGGGGCTGCAAGTGAGGGAAGCACGGTGGGCATTCCCTCCCCAACGAGCATGGTGGGCGTCGTCGAGGTCCTGCTTGGGACTGTAGGTAAAACGAGCACAGTGGGCGTCCTTTCCCCAACAAGCATGGTGGACGTCATTGATATTCTACTTGGGACTGTTGCCACACAAGACCCACCCTGATCCTGGTGAGCACTGGTCCGGGTAGAGGGAAATGTCACAGGAAGACATACCTCCCGTGGATTCCGTTGAGGGGAAGAGGGGCCTGTGGTTGGTGACGTATGCCCGTCTTGCTCGGGCTCTTGCCACACCTGGCACGCTTCCCTGTGGTCTCCCCTTGGTATTTCATCAAAAAATATATATATATATATATATATATATATATATATATATATATATATATATATATATTTTGATGAAATACCAAGGGGAGACCACAGGGAAGCGTGCCAGGTGTGGCAAGAGCCCGAGCAAGACGGGCATACGTCACCAACCACAGGCTATATATATATATCTATAGCCCGACGCCCTAATCCCGCAAAGGGTGGCTGCAGACAAAACGCCTCCAAGTCGCTCTGTCACACACCATTTCACTACCCTCCCCCCAACTCACCCCCCCTCCCTCATATACCTCTCAACTCCATCCTCCACCTCATCCTCGGTCTACCTCTCCCTCTCCCTCCCTCCACCTCACCTACATACACCCTCTTAGTCAGTCTTTCATTCTCCATTCTCTTTACATGTCCAAACCACCTCAGTGTATTTCTCCTAATCTTCTCAACCACATCCACATCCATCCCACAGCGTTCCTTCACTTCTTCATTCGTCAACCTGTCCCTCCTCGTCGCTCCACATGCTCCTCTCAAGTAACTCATTTCCACTGCTCTCACTCTTGACTTGTTCCCCTCTTGCAAGGTCCACGCCTCACTTCCATGCGTCAGGGTAGAGATCACAATACTATCATGCAGTGACTTCTTACCTTCCATACTCACCTCCCTATTTCTCATCACTGCTTTCAGTGTACCAGCAACCTTCCTTCCCTGCTGTACCCTTTCAAGCACTTCATCCCCCAAAGTTCCATCCTTACTCATCACACTACCCAAGTACTTGAATGCACTCACATTCTCCATATCCTCACCATTCAACCTCACTGCACACTCTGTGACTTCATTCCTCTCAAACACCATAACTTTACTTTTGTTTAAACACTCAGATTCCGCCTCTTACACACTGTCCCAAATTCATTCACCAAACCTTGCAACTCCCATTCATCATCACTCAACAATACTGTATCATCAGCAAACAGCAACACCGGAAGCTTCCAAATCTCACCCTGATTCATTAGAGCCACCCCCACATCCACTGCCCTACCCTGCACCTCCTTTACAACCCCATCCATGTATATATATTAAACAGCCATGGAGACATCACACAACCCTGTTTCAGTCCCACATTGAGATCAAAGAACTCACTCAGCTCATCATACATTCGCCCCGTAGCCCTAGCTCCCTCGTACATACTCTTCACAGCACTCAACAATTTCCCCTCCACTCCAAATATTCTTAATACCTTCCATATACCTTGCCTATCTATTCTGTCATAAGCTTTCTCCAAGTCCATGAAGGTAGCATACACTTTCCTTCCCTTCTCTAGATACTTCTCCACTAAACATCTTAGAACAAATATCTGATCTACACACCCTTTTCCCTTCTTAAATCCCCCTTGTTCTTCTCCAACTAGCTCCTCTGTCATATGCCTAACCCTATCAATGAGTATTCTACCATATATTTTACCAGTCACACTAAGATGGCAAATACCCCTATGGTTACCACATACTTCTCTCTCCCCTTTTCCTTTGTATAAAGGAACAATAATACCTGATTTCCAGTCCTCTGGAATCCTTCCTTCTTCCCAAGCCAATCTACACAACTTCCATGTCCACTCCACAACAATCTCACCCTCATACCTAAGCATTTCACCACACACTCCATCAATTCCTGGGGCCTTTCCCAACTTAATCTTCTTCATCGCTTCCACTGCTTCCGCCTTACTGATCTCTTCCTCCCTCCTCTCATCTCTTCTTCTCCCAGCCATTCCCCAACCACTTATACTCGCACTGCTCTCACTCTCTACATTCAACAAATCCTCATAGTGCTCCTTCCATCTCCTCAATTTCTCTTCTCCACCAACAATCTATTATTCCTATCTTTCACTCCCCTAATATTTCCCCTTTCACAATGCCTTACTTTCTTTACCTCCTTCCAAAACAATTTCTTACTCTCCCTCCATTTCACACTCAGATTCCTCCCAAACTCTTCATCCACTTTCTTCTTACTCCCCTTCACCAGTCTCTTAACCTCCCTTCTCCTGCTCACATATACCTCTCTCTTCTCTCTCTCTCATCTTCTTTCCTACCTCTACTCGCTAACCATTCACTATATGCCTTCTTTTGTTCCACAGCTCGTTTCACCTCATCATTCCACCATGCTGTCCATTGCACACCCTTGCATCTCCTCCTCACTCCACAAACCGCCTCACACGCTGCACCTATCTCTTCCGTGAATATCTTACCTACGTCTTCCACCCCTGCCATCTGCTCTAGCTCATACCTTCCCAATCTTTCTTCCACTATGCTCTTATACTCTGTCATTTTCTCACTATCTTGCAATTTCTCCACTCTTCTCACAGGAGCTGCTTCCTCCTGTCTTCCCCTTTGTCTCCTCAACCACTTTTTTGCAGCTCTACCTTGGCCATCACTAAGTGATGGTCCAAGACTCCATTCCCCCACCTTCTCCACACTCTTGCATCCAACACTTGTCTTCTCATTCGCTCATCCAACACATGTAGTCTATCATTGCCTTTCGTTCAACAAGTTCACCATCCATCCTCCTCATTACTCTCCATGTATTCCGGTGGATCATCTTATGACGAAAGTAGATGTTGGCTATTGCCAACCCCTTACAAGCACAGATGTCAACCAAAGCACTACCATTCCATTCAACTTCAGCTGGCACACCCCACTGACCAACCACTCCATCCACTCGTACATTCCCAACTTTGCCATTCATGTCTCCAATCAACAGCACTCTCTCGCTCCTCTCAGACTTGTCCATACATGCTTCTACTCTCGCCCAAAACTCATCTTTCACTCTAGCCACTCGATCCTCTGTTGGGGCATACACACATACAGTCGCCCAAGCTTGTATACCTACTTTCATCCTCACCCATACAATCCTTGCACCCACTGTTCCATACTCTCTTGTATTCTCCTTCCACTTCTTGCTTATCATCAGACATACTCCCTCTCTTGCCCTCTCATTCTCATTGGCTCCCGCACATATACCTAAACCATATTCTCATTCTCTCACCCTTTCACCTTTCCATTTAGTTTCAGTCAATCCACATATATCCACTTTTGCATCCTCAAGCACCTGAACAATCTCTCTCTTTCACTTCATCATTGACTCCTCTCACATTCCATGTTCCAACCCTAAAAATGTCCTTTGTCCATTCCTCAGTCGTCAACGTATGGTCCATCCACGTCCGAGGCGCTTTATTCGCTTTTTTAGTTAGTTATTTTTACGGGGTGGGGCACTAACCCACCAACAACCCTTTTAGTCGCCTCATACGACAAGCAGGGATACTGGGGGAGTATTCTTGAAACCCCCCTACCCCCAGGGGGTAATCAGGGCCTATCCCAAGGCCTACTAGTCCTCCTACACACCACCACATGTCATCAATTCGACGCTAACACCCACCGTCCATACTGAATACATGATGGGGCTGTTTCATACACGACTAGTGTACTGGTATTAGCGGAGGTATTTTTATTACATATCAGCGGATCTTCTGGTATATTAGTAGAGTCTGCTACCAAGTCGTTAAACCGTTCCCTGTCACAGTCGGGATTCAATCTTGGGTCCATTGGGGCTGCAGACCGCCTCTCTACCAATGCAGCCACCACCTCCCCCATATATATATATATATATATATAAATATATATATATATATATATATTGTTACGGTCGCGCCAGCCCGGGGCTATTACAAAAAAAGACAACAAGTCAGCTTTAGATGATCGGCCTCCACTGCGTTGCAAAAATAACGCAGACCCCGGCACTGACACTCCGCAAACTAGAGAAAAACTGCGCAACGGAAAAATATTTACTTAAGAACGCAACACTCTGTACTTTGATAATAAAACGGAACAGCCTACCTATAGATCTAGCCTACTATCGTCACTACCGGAAGTAATACCGCCCGAGACAGTATACAGGAACACCTCCCACTTACTTCCGGTGGTGACGACTTCTACTTAACCCGTGTCCAAGGGGGAACGCAGTTAATGGCTCACGATAGTTCTCATTAGCCTTGTGCAAAGAGATGGGATTAAACAGTGTAGGGGTTAGGGGTGTGTGTGTATGTACGTGTGTTGGGGGAACGTTAATTAAGGCAGCGAGAAACTACGGTGAGCCAGACTGGCCCTCCAAAGACAACAAGGTCACAAAACAAAATAAAATAACTACTTTCCTCAGTCAACAACAAAAAGAATAAAAATAAAAAATGAAAACGCCAGCTCGGCATAAAAATGACTGGGGAGAGAGAGTGTACTAGCACCCGATACTAAAGCTGGCTGGGAAGAGACTGACTCTGATCAAGGCTCGCGCACGGCCAAGCGCGAACGCATAATCAAATTAATTAATAAGAACTTATATTCGTGCCCCTCTCTCTCTCTACAATAAACTGGTACTTCTAATGCAAGCAAAATCATTAAATATACTGGTAGCTCACATAAGACAATCAAAATAATCAAATGCATACTCAGCATGGTATTAAATAAAATTGCCCTCAGTGGCAGGAACGAAAGAAACAAAAGAACTTGTAACACTTGCTAATGTAAACTCCGCGAATGACACGGATACATACTGCATAATCCCCTAGCCCAGCTGTAATGGCTGCATCCGTGGGAACGGAAAGGCGGACAACGTAACACGCCCTTCCCCAAGGGAAAATTTTGAGCCCTGGATCAAAATTTTCGAATCAAGACCCATCTTGTCCACGGAGTCATCGACCCGAGGTAAAGGATAAGCATCGGTCTTAGACAGTGAATTAACTTTCCGGAAGTCCACACACAACCTAACCTTCCCATCTGGCTTCGGCTGCAAGGTAACTGGTGAACTCCACTCACTGAAACTCCTCTTGATCAATCCATGGTCCAATATATACTTGATCTCATTATCGAGAGCTTTCTGTCTGATAGGGTTGATGCGGTAAGGAGCTAATTTTACAGGCTTACTATCCCCAACGTCAATGTCATGAGTAGCCCAAGTTGTCAATCCCGGTGAATCTCCAAAAACTTTCGGATGTTTCCATAATCTGTTGCACAGTTCTTCTCGCTTTACTGGCTCAAGGTGTCGCAATTTCTCCACCAGAGCTATGCGCATAACCATTGCCCTCCCATAGGTCAGCTGGTAACATCTCACCACGACTAAGCACTTCCTCCTGCTCCTCCAACTCACTACCAACCGCCAAAACTACAGGAGCGCTCTTATCCCTGGTTCCCTCAACGTCCACTCCAAAGTCACCTTCCAGGGACTGTGGCTGTAACCCTGGTCCACTACTCACATCACCTGCACCAACAGCTCCCTCCACAGCACGTTCCTTTGATGCCACGTCCTCCCTTCCCCGTCCTTCACATCCCAGGTGAGAGACATCAGCAGTCATCCCACAATGAGAATCAACTGGGCGGTAGTATGGCTTCAACATATTAATGTGGCACAACTGAGTACTCTTCCGCCTATCTGGGGTAACAATTAGATAGTCAAGTTCCCCAACTCTCTTCTTCACAATATAAGGACCACTGAATCTAGCCGCCAGAGGTTTTCCTTGCATGGGCAGCAGTGCCAAAACTTCATCTCCTTGCTTAAACTCACGACTTCTGACCTTCTTATCGTAATGAGCCTTCATTTTCGCTTGAGCCCCGATTAGATGGTCATGGGCAAGCTCTAAAGCGCAATGCAGTCTCTCCCGAGTGCGGCAGACATAGTCAAGCATGGATTCCTGGTTGCCAGATTTGTTGTTACTCCAGGCCTCTCGCACCACATCCAAGGGACCACGAACTCTGTGCCCAAACACTAACTCATTGGGTGAAAACCCTAACGACTCAGTTGGTACCTCTCTCACTGCAAACATAACAAAGGGTACCACTAAGTCCCAATCCTTTCCACTATCATAGCAGAAGGTGCGCAGCATTGTCTTTAAGGTCTGATGATGCCTCTCCAGGGCACCTTGTGACTGCGGATGGTAGGCACTGGACAAAATGTGTTTGATGCCCAACTCGTCATTGCTTAAACAAATTAGATGTAAAATTTACTCCACGGTCTGACTGCAACTCCTTAGGCAGGCCAAAATGAGTAAAGAACAGGATAAGTTGCTTGACTACTGACTTCGCCTGCATGCTTCTGATTGGTATAGCCTCTGGGTATCGCGTTGTAACATCCATTATGGTTAACAAATACTTGTTTCCAGCAGAAGTAGGAGGTAAAGGGCCCACGATATCAATGATTACCCGGGTAAACGGAGGTTCAACTGCAGGAATGGGAATCAAAGGGGCCACAGGAAGAACTTGATTAGGCTTGCCCACTATCTGACACGTGTGACAGCTCTTGATGTACGCAGCAACTTGTCCCGGCATACTTGGCCACCAAAATTTATATCTTAAGCGCTGCACTGTCTTCCTGTTTCCCAAGTGACCTGCTAAAGGTCCCTCATGTGCTAACTGTATTAACGGCACCCTATACTGCACAGGCACCACCACCTGCACTAACTCACCCACTCCTCCATCCACCGTGGCGCCAGTGGGCGTCCATCGGCGATGTAAAACATTGTCTTTAATCAGGAACTCCTTACCACACTCCATACTTCTTTCTTCCCCTACTCGAGCAAAGAAGGGCTTTAATGTTACATCCTCCTGTTGCTTCACCCTCATTTCTGCTGGCCCAACACCCGCCAGCTCTACTGAGGACTGAGATAAGGGACTGGTCGGGACACTGGATTGCGAAGGGCAATCAATCTCAGCGTCACCTCTAGTACACTCGACAGGGGGAGGAATGTCAGACTCCACACTGACATCATCATCACCTCTACCCTCAACAGTGACACTGTTCCTCAGGCGCGTTTGACGGTGGTCCTGCATCCCCGCAGTCGACCCCAGCGTCCTGAAATTCTCCTAATTCAGTCGATGGGCTGGGTTCAGTCTCCACACAGACACACTCAACACCACCTCTAGTGTCCTGAGTGGGAAGTGGGGCGGCGCCCATGCACGCATTCCCACTCTCCTCACCCACCACAGCAACACTCTGCTCACTAGGTTCCTCCATTGGTGGCCCTGCCTCACCACAGTCGACCCCAAGAACCTGTGACTTCACCAGTTCTTCCTCCCGGGCTGCAACCTGTGCCATAGATCTTGTAATTGCACAGACCGGGAACATGGCTTCCACTTCTGCATCAACTTCAATACCAATTTCTGGGGCGTCAAAACACTTCTCTGCCACAACAACTGGTGGGGGAAGAGATGGAAATACTTTCTCCCCAGCCAGGTCGTTCCCCAGCAGAAAATCAATCCCCTCTACTGGCATTACATCAGCAACAGCTACTTGAGCTGCAGCCTGAACAATGGGGCAATCGAGTTCCACATGAACATAATCATAGTATTCATCTGAGTTCATGCCTCTACACAGCACATACTTCCCTGAGTTTACAGGCCCTCCAGTCACGTTTCTGCACACAGACTGTTGTGCACAGGTATCACGAGCCACAGTAACTGGATAACTGATCCCATGAATTTTCACTGTGCCGTGACATATAAAAGATTTACACCAGTCTAGGGACGATTTCTGAGGCAGTTCATCCGGAGGTGGCGTAGCATGTTGGGTAACCTTTTCAGCCTGAGCTGGCAGAGAGCACAGCCGGCTGCACTCCAGCTTTCCACAGACTTCTCCCTCACCGTTACCACTCTCCCAACTCCTCTCGTTCACCTGACTCGAACCTACAATTAGTGCCACTGGTTTGGCATTTTGGGAGGCCTTCCACTTAGGGCAGTTAGGCTTGATGTGCCCACTCTGTTTGCAAAAGTAACAAACTAGCTTCGAACTGGATACAGGGCTCTTTCTCCCTGATTTCTTTTTCTCCTCTGAACTTCCCTTGGACTGATTCACGGGAGATTTATCCCAGGCAGGGCCACTCACAGTCCTCTCCCTGGAATACTAAAAATTAGCGTACTTGACCCCCATACTCCGCAAGGCAAACACCCGGTCATCAGTCCACGTCGCTGCTTCCTTCACGGTCTTGAATCTCTTCTCCCTAATTTTAACACCAATTTCTTTGTCAGCCATGTTGGTAAAATGTTCCATCAAAAGCAGTTCACGCACCTCGTTATACGAAGTGGCGCTCTCACTCAGCAACCACTCGTCTAACCTCTCCTCCAGATACCTGGCGTAGGCCATATAGGTGTCAGCAGGCCTTTTCCGAGCACCACGGAACAACAACCGATAAGCCTCTGGTCTAAGTTCATATGCCTTCAGGATGGCTGTTTTAAATTCATCATAATCATCTACATCCTCAGGGCTCAACCTATTATACACTTCCAAGGCTTTTCCCTTCAGCACATTAGATACCAACCCCACCCAGCGCTGCCTTGGCCACTCAAACTCCCTAGCCTTCTTCTCAAACCTGACAAACCATTCTGTCACCTTCAACTCATCAAATGCTGGCACTAATTTTAGACTCCTTGAGAACCAACTCTCCCTATCCTCTGCACGGCCTGAGGTTTGGGTATCTGAAGTTGGTCTATTAGCAGTCACCTCCAAGCGAGTCTTCTCCAGCTCAAATCGCATTTTTTCACGCTGCAACTCCATCTCCTCTCTTGCACGCTGCATCTCCATCTCCCTCTCTTCTTTTGCACGCTGCATCTCCATCTTTTTCAACTCCAACTGCAACTGAGCCTCCGGTAACAAGACTCCAGGGTATATGGGAGTGGAATGAACAACTCCAGGGAAAGCACTAGACATACCTGGGGGAACTGCTCTAAACTGGCTCGGCGGCATCATAGATGGTAATAGCGGGGTAGCAAAACGAGGCATTTCAGCACCATAGTCAAACTCAGGGCTCACACGGGGAGTACTTTTGCTATGTGCCTCTCGTTGTTCCATATTTTCCATATCCACAGGTGACTCAGCACGTACGCGATCTGGTGTAGACACGCGTGACTCCATGGCGACAAATCAATGGCAGTACTGAATAACGAAATACTAATGCTGACTGAGAAACTACACACACATCAACTTCACCTCAAAGTACAGAGAAAGCCAAGATAACGATATCCTAGCAAGAAAAAGGCACTGTTAGGATATCCTGATGCGAGGTCGCCACTGTTACGGTCGCGCCAGCCCGGGGCTATTACAAAAAAAGACAAGTCAGCCTTAGATGATCGGCCTCCACTGCGTTGCAAAAATAACGCAGACCCCGGCACTGACACTCCGCAAACTAGAGAAAAACTGCGCAACGGAAAAGTACTTACTTAAGAACGCAACACTCTGTACTTTGATAATAAAACGGAACAGCCTACCTATAGATCTAGCCTACTATCGTCACTACCGGAAGTAATACCGCCCGAGACAGTATACAGGAACACCTCCCACTTACTTCCGGTGGTGACGACTTCTACTTAACCCGTGTCCAAGGGGGAACGCATTTAATGGCTCACGATAGTTCTCACTAGCCTTGTGCAAAGAGATGGGATTAAACAGTGTAGGGGTTAGGGGTGTGTGTGTATGTACGTGTGTTGGGGGAACGTTAATTAAGGCAGCGAGAAACTACGGTGAGCCAGACTGGCCCTCCAAAGACAACAAGGTCACAAAACAAAATAAAATAACTACTTTCCTCAGTCAACAACAAAAAGAATAAAAATAAACTTAAATGAAAACGCCAGCTCGGCATAAAAATGACTGGGGAGAGAGAGAGAGTGTACTAGCACCCGATACTAAAGCTGGCTGGGAAGAGACTGACTCTGATCAAGGCTCGCGCACGGCCAAGCGCGAACGCATAATCAAATTAATTAATAAGAACTTATATTCGTGCCCCTCTCTCTCTCTACAATAAACTGGTACTTCTAATGCAAGCAAAATCATTAAATATACTGGTAGCTCACATAAGACAATCAAAATAATCAAATGCATACTCAGCATGGTATCAAATAAAATTGCCCTCAGTGGCAGGAACGAAAGAAACAAAAGAACTTGTAACACTCGCTAATGTAAACTCCGCGAATGACACGGATACATACTGCATAATCCCCTAGCCCAGCTGTAATGGCTGCATCCGTGGGAACGGAAACGCGGACAACGTAACAATATATATATATATATATATATATATATATATATATATATATATATATATATATATATATATACACATATACACATATATACATATATATATATACACATATACACATATATACATCTATATATATACACATATACACATATATACATATATATATATACACATATACACATATATACATATATATATATATATATATATATATACACACATATATACATATATATATATATATATATATATATATATACACATATATACATATATATATATATATATACATATATATATATATATATATATATATATATATATATATATATATATATATATAAGTTTAGAGCAATTTTTGTGGGAGGGTTGGGCACAAGCTAATAATAAACTAATTCAATTTTGAGACATTCAGTCGCAGGTGAAGTTCACAAGCAAAGGACTAAGGCCGAGGCTGCAAGAAAAGGTCACCTTACACAGTTCTGATTTGGTCTGAATCAAATTTAGTGGAAGGGTTAGGGGTCAGGCAAGAAAAAAATGGATTAATTTCTATGAACAATCAGTCAGTGGTCAAGGTCAGAAGATAAGGTTATGGTTCAACTTGTGTGTCTGTATGTTACCTATATAACTAAAACAGTTTCGATCTGATTTTGATCAACTTAGTGGATGAACTGAGAATCAAAAGGTTGACCTATTGTTTTTTGGAACAGTTGGACAAAGGTCAATGTATGATGGCAAGGTCAGTTTCAGCACTTTTTATCCAATGTAGGCTAAACTTTGCTGAAGGTTTCAGATTAAAACAAGGATAAAGAGAGGTGATTTGGAGAATATCCAGTGAAACGTCAAGGTAACAGGGAAAGGTCAAAGATTAAGGTTACTGGGCAAAGCCAACCCAAACACTGATTCAAATCAGTGTTGGTGGAAGGGTTAGGGTTAGGGCAAGAAAGATATGTTTTGATTGTGAGAGCAATCTGTCGAAGGTCAAGAACAAAAGGCAAATTCTTGTATATGCCCCTTAGATCAGTTGGTGGTCACGGGTGTTGCGCTCTTTAATGTTCTTTCTTATTTTTGACAAACACTGGTTTAAACTGGTAGTTTAAGTTCTGATCTATGTTTTGTGGTAATCCACCAAGTCATTGTCATCTTAGGGGCAAACTCCATGATTGAGGACTGAAACTAACAATTGCTTTGAATAAGCTTTCTGCATCGCCAGTGTTTTCTAGAATGTATCTCATTCAAGTATATTTCAATGACTGTGGAAAAGATGGAGCCTCTGATGGTTTCTGCTACAGCTGCATGTAGAGAAGCAATGTATAATGCATCAGTTTCACCTGGAACAAAAGTGACAACCACACTATGAAATGTAAAGTTCTTGCCCCCTAACTTCTGAAAGCTAGGGAGAAATTTCTTAAGCAACTCACCAATTGAACGATGGCAAATCTAAAATTAAATATGACAGAGGATGGCTAACAGTAGCGTGCTAGCTTGAACGGCAAGTAATGGTGTCAAACCTATGTATTACCCAAGCAACTAGAGAAAAACATGACTACCGGTAAACTCGCCACTGCCTAGTGGTGTATCATTTTTACACAAGAAATTTGTTCGCCATGGCGAATAAAATACCAAATTGAGTGGATATACAGAGGTTCAGGCTCAGGTTTGAGAACAACCAACCAAAAGTCAAGGTCAATGTTCGGCCTGTGTGCCTGTGTATGAGCAATTTTGACCTGACTTCAACCAAAGATGGCGGAAACGTTAAGGGTCAGCCAAAGGGTGACCTATAGTTTTTGAACAATAGGTCAAAGGTCATGATCACTTGAGAAGACTATCATACGAATAAGCACTTTCGATCCGATTTAGATCAAACTTTGTGGGAGAGTTCAGGAAAAGCAAGGATGAAGGAATTCTATTTTGAGTGAAGTAGGTCGAAGGCTTAGGTCACAGAGCAAAGTCAAATGTTCAACTCTTAAATCAGTTGGTGGGCGCGCGGGTATTGCACTCTCTGGGTCCCCCTCCTTTTTTTTTTTTTTTTTTTTTTTTTTTTTAGCTTCCACTGGGCGATTTTAAGAGCTTATGAAGGACCTCTTGTAAGGAAGGAGTTAAACAGTTAACCATCATCACTTTAATCAAATTTTCTCTCTTAATCAGTGTCTTAGTCCATCCAACTTTGTAGCTTTGTTGCGATCTAACTTTTCAGTTGTTATAACTTTCTTGAATATTGAGGTTTCGATTTCAGAGTTTTGAGATTTACTATATTTTTTTAGCTTTTTTTTTTTTTCAGTATTTGCCTCCGCTATGCTTTATAAGCCTACTAACAACTTATTATTTTTTATTCCTTACTGACTGTTGTTTTTAGCTACGAATGTACTCTTTCATACACCTCGAGTGGTTTGCTTTGCTTGTTAATAAGCTACCAGCCCGATAGCGCCAGGGTTCAAATCCTTGTGCGAGCAGCTGCAGTTACTCAACCATCCACCGTTTGTGGGTTGGTTGGTAAAATAAATAACTAGGGTAAAACCTAAGGAGGCAACTGGTAATCTGGGTGATGCAGTGGACTTGTATCCTAGGACAGTGGGTGAAGAACTCGCCACAGGCTCAAATGTCTAAGTTTCTGGTACGAACTCCGAGATTAAGCACTCCATAGCGTCTGCCCCACCTATACTTTACTAACATAATTACTTCATTATTCGATTCATATTTCTAGTATCATTAATTACGTATAAACTACACTTTCCTTGCAGTCTAACTGACATTTGCACGTCCAGTATATCTATTTATCATAAGATGTTTGCACTTACAACGTTCCCGGCCCAACTTACCAAAATCCATACCCTTTATTTCACTCCATGTCTTAATTACATAGCTTTTAATCCCTGAACTTATATGACGTACATTTGCACATATTCTGATCTTATCAATTTATAAAAGACTTCTAGAAGAAATAGTTTTATATATAGTCATCCCTGATCATTGAATACGAGAAGCCTTTCCTAAAATGAATCTGATTAATTGAAAGCAGCTAGAACAACTCAAAATAATCACCTAATTCACGGGGTTAAGTTGTCTTTATTATGTAACTCGCTAATTGCTTTTCTATGCCATTAACTATTTGCCATCAGTTATTATCCTCACTAATGCCACTAATCAACTTTGCAACCAAGTTAACCCTGTCCCTGCTAACTCCTCATTCTCTCCGACAAGGAGAATATAGAGGCTTTCACACATTCAGGAGTCGGACGAAGAATCGTTACGAGTTGCTACTCTTGAGACATTCTGCACCCTACTCATGACAATGCCTCTATAGTCCTGCGGACTCTCGGCATTGTCTCGGAACTCCTCGTGCACTCCTGATGTTTTGGACATGTTTAAAATTTTTCCAGAATCGCTACGAATTTTTAAAACTCTTAGCTCGTACCTAAGGCGTTCGTGACTACTCTTACCGACTCTGGGCGACTCATAGCTACTCTCAACGGATTCTTGTATCAGAAAACCTTTGCAGGTTGGTAAGAATCGTTGTGAGTAACTAAGAGTAGCTAGGAGTCGTTAGGAGTTTGTAAGAGTAGCAAGGAGTCTTCCAAAAGCAGGGGAGAGTTTCACAGGAGTGCTCAAATGTTTCGTTTCGTTTCATCCACGAATTACGAAGAGTAGCTAAGAGTTATCTAGAAGTCGCTACGAATGTGCCAAGAGCATGGTAAAAGTCTGGTAGGAGTCACTGCGAGTTTGCTGGGAGTCGGTGACCGTTGGTTTTGAGGTGCAGTAGTGCGATCCACCATTGGGGGAGCACCTGATTGCAATATGCTTGCCGTCCAAGGCACCGACTGAGTGGTGGAAATTCCATTTGTTGGAGAAAAGGGAAGCCACCTCCTTCCACTGTTCCGGCGTTGTGGGGCAGGCCAGGACATCCTTCAGGTACTCTGCAATGATGGCCTCGCAGGTCTCGGGAATGATAAGTGAGACGGTAATGTGGGCCACTCTGAAGCCATATGAAAGGGTTTTGTAGCTATCTCCAGTCGCCAGGTAGCGCAGAGTGATGGCCAACCTCAACCCAGGTGACAATGCCTTCCTCCAGAATCTGTCCTGCTTCTCGATACGGGAGCCAACCCTTTCCAGCAGTTCCATGAACATGTTGTCATCCACTCGAAGAAAATTCCTGAAGCTACGGGAGTCCTATAATTTCAGCTCTTCAATAATGTTTCTCGTACTGGACGTACATAGGACGTCGTGGCAGCCATAACCTACTCCAAAGGGTTCTCCTCTTTTGCTTCCTTTTCTTCTCAAGTAACAGCCTACATATTGCCACATTGATGTCGACCGCTTCACAAGCCAAATCCACCTGCAGCTTCAGTAGTTTCAGTGTGCAGGCTGAATGCAAGCTCGCTGTGGAATGGGTAGTCCACCTGCATCACATCCTGTATATATATATATTATAGAGAGAGAGAGAGAGAGAGAGAGAGAGAGAGAGAGAGAGACCAAAAGTCATTAGCATATAACTCTTACTTAAAATCAAAAACATCTGAATCACTCTCTCAATTTAAAATTGCTAGAAATCATGCAAAAGCTGTATCAAATCTATCTAAATCAAACTTTCTTCAAATGCAAGCATCAAAACTACTTAACAACCCTAATGACAATAGAATATTCTGGTCAACTCTTAATTCTTTCAATAATAACTTTAACAAGTCATCTTCCATTCCACCACTAAAATCTTCAGATGGCAACATTACAAATGACTCGCGTGGGAGAGCAGATATCTTTGCCAGTACCTTTGCCAGAAACTCTACCATAGACGATACCATTCAGAATGTCCCAGTACTGGAACTTGATTCTCCCGAAATTGTCCCACTTAAAACACAGACAAGATACGTAAAATCCATCCTAGACAATTTACCTACCAACAAAGCTCCTGGCCCAGATGGAATTCCGCCAATTGTTTTGAAAAAATGTTCCCCTGAACTTGCCTCTGTCCTAGCTATATTATTCAGACTATGCATACGTACTTCTTTATTCCCAAATTCATGGAAAGAAGCCAATATCCACCCAATTTCGAAGAAAGGAAGTTCGTCTGACCCCTCCGATTACAGACCAATAGCCGTCACATCTTCTCTTGGTAAGGTATTTGAAACTTAAATAAATAAGCACATTGTTAAACATCTTGAATCCAACAACTTAATTAGTGATAGACAATATGATTTTCGCCACGAAAGATCCACCATTGACATACTTAATCTCTTAACTAATACCATTCATCAATCAATTGATTTTTTTGGAGAAACTCATGCAGTAGCTCTTGATATCTCTAAAGCTTTCGACGGAGTATGGCACTGTTCCCTGCTGTCCAAACTCCCTTGCTATGAACTAACGTCTTTTGTTCCTTTGATTTCTTCATATCTTAGTGACAGGAGAATAAGAGTAAAAGTAGATGATGTATATTCCAATTTCCACTCAATTAACGCCAGCGTGCCGCAGGGATCAGTTCTGGCGCCAACCCTGTTTCTGGTTCATATTAATGATCTCTTATCTGTCACCCACAATCCCATTCACTCATATGCAGATGACTCAACACTACATAGTTCATTCACACTCAGACACCCATTTACAAAGTCTAATATCTCTACCTCTCAACTCAGTACAGCCATCTCCATAAATCAAGATCTATCTATGATCAGTGAATGGGGACAAAACAACCTTGTCTCTTTTAATGCTAGTAAAACTAAATATATACAGTTTACTAATAGACAGATATTGCCAGATTCGTACATTACCTTTAGTGGTACTAATATTCCCATCTCCAAAAGTATTGAAATTCTTGGCATCTCACTTAACATTGCCCTCAGCTGGACCTCTCATGTCAGATCACTTGCTAAAACCGCCTCAAAGAAACTTGGATTATTGTACAGAATCCGTATCTTCTTCGCCGATGAGCAGTTAACTATGCTGTAATTTATAAGAGTCATGTGTGCTTTCAGCTTGAATATTGCTCACCCTTGTGGAATGGTTGTGGAGAGGTTGCATTAAGACAACTAGACAAAATTCAGAACAAAGGTGTTAGAATCATTAACAACCCTGTCATTACATATAAACTACCTCCCCTGTAAGTAAGAAGGAATGTTGCCTCCCTTGCATTATTTTACAGATATTTTTTTAACAAATGCTCAGACGAAGTTGCGTCCATGGTGCCACCTCTCCATGCCTTCCCTCGTGCTACACGGGCATCTGGTAGCGCTCATAACTAGAATATCACTCATTCATATTGCAGAATTTCTGCCTATCAGAATTCTTTCATTCCTCGAACTCCATCTCTCTGGAATTCGCATCCCCAGAGTTGT
The DNA here is from genome assembly GCF_032717465.1 of Coenobita brevimanus. Classification (NCBI taxonomy): domain Eukaryota; kingdom Metazoa; phylum Arthropoda; class Malacostraca; order Decapoda; family Coenobitidae; genus Coenobita; species Coenobita brevimanus. The sequence continues at coordinate 16,142,513 of NC_137027.1, forward strand.
TTCCCTCCAAATTTCAACCCACAGCTGTTCAAGTCTAACTGTTGCAGATATTTTATGAACGGAGGACGCCAGTAATCTGGTGTATGGATTTTTTTTTTTTTTCCTTCCTCCGTTCTGTTATTTATTTAATATATAATATATATATATATATATATATATATATATATATATATATATATATATATATATATATATATATATATATATATATATACACACACACACACATAGGGCTCTTGTTTGGCGAGCCACAGCTCGCAAATGCGAGTATTTTTTCCCTTTGGCGAACACATTTTACCTGGAAGTCGCCTTTTGGCTAGGAGAAAATACATCCACTTCAAAACCCAGTAAACTACGAAACAAGTAAATCTCAAAGCATGTTGTGATCGACTGTATTAAGTCTTTCCTTGTCGCCATTGTGAATGTTTTAAACCTCATTATATGATTCTAATCATCACATTGTGAACATAAATACATATATTTACTGCTCGTAAAATATTTCGGATCGTAGTCAGTTTGGCTACTAAAAATTTGGCTCGTAAATCTGAAACCTTAGGAGCCAAATGGCTCGCAACGATTAGCAGTTAGCAAGAGCCCTGATATATACAGGATGTCACGGGAGATAATTCAAAAACTTTAGGAAATGATAGAGGAGCGAATTCTAAGGAAAAAATGTTATATGAACATGTGTCCAAATTCCAACCGTTACGGAGCTACAGTTACTGATGACCTTATGGGCGAATTATGAAGACCATTTTCGCCCATAAGGTCATCAGTAATTGTAGCTCCGTAACGGTTGAGATTTGGACACATGTTCATATAACATTTTTTGCTTAGATTTCTCTCATCTGTCATTTCTCAAAGTTTTTGACATAACTCCAGGGACACAATATATATATATATATATATATATATATATATATATATATATATATATATATATATATATAACGATCACTCCCCTTCATACAGAAAATCTCCGTGTTCGAAATTATACACAGTTTTCAACATGGCGGGGCAAATAAACGTTGCCACGTAACATGTACATTATTTTCCCCGCTAATTACAGCCATACTGTCCTCATGTAATCCTTATCGGTGAATTACATAATGCCTATTAATAGCTTGATTTCCCGTTTGAAGATACTGGTACCGTAATGTTCCATAACTTGCGCAAAAAATCATATTTAAAAAAATTCATAATTTCACCGAGTTGCAGGGGCGCCTAGATAGCCTCCCTCCTCCTCCCCTATCCGCCTCATCTCTGTGATGTGTGACACTGATACGTTGCGTAATTATTAAAATCCACCTCACGCCTAAAGTAATCCTTAAAAATGCATGTGTGTGAATAGAAGATTTTCTACTCAGAATGACATACTCTTTCACCTCTACAAATATTTGCAGAAACTCGTGGTACACGTTGTATTTATGAAACATGCTGTGGCCTCCGTTATTTGTGCATGTGGCGACAATGTGATCGCTATATTAAGATCTGTCGAAATCTAGAAATACCATCGCCAAGTAATGTTCCCGCCAATTTAGTGTTGCAACACCAACACAGAGTAAAACACGATTTTTTTTTTTTTACCCCTGTCCTGGGTTCTTCGAGATTAATTCGAAAAGTCACCTGGATCTTGTTTTTTTTTTTTTTTAAGAGATCAAATAAATATACACATTAAACCTGGAAAATATATCTTAACTTTTATGATTAGTATGAAACGTTCGTCTAAAATAACGTGTACGCACCCTGTGAACTGTGTGTACAGATGCAAAAGCGCTTTCCTTTTGATGAGGAAAATGTGCTGGTATTACCCAATATTTGTGATCCAAAATTAGATCTATCTCCAAGAAGAACAAAAGCAATTGTAAATTTGGTGGTACACTTCCCTACTCTGGTAAAGGAGAACGAACTTGATTCTCTACAGGAACAGTGGCAAGATCTGTTGCATTCCAGATCAACTCTCCAGCATCTCAGTTAATCAGCAACATTTCTGGCATGAAATGGTTGGAATTACTGATGGGAATAATCAATCTATATTTGAATTTCTTTCAAGGTTAATGTGTGATCTTTTAGCTCTGTCACATCTTTCTGCGTTAGTTGATTGTTCTCACAAATGACTATGCCAATAACCAGGACCACGAAAAGATTGCTGACCCACACAACTGTCAATCGTTTGTTGGCAAAACAAAGTTCGCATGACAAGAAGTACCGTGCTTTGAATGGAAACCATCAAGAGAACTCATCATTGACATGAAAAGTGACATTATTGGCCACCTTTATGGAGATAAGTGTTGCAGCACACAGCAGGCAACACGTACCCTGCCGACGAGATCAAAATTGTCAGTAGCAGAGAGGAAAACACACAGGATTATGTACAGTACAATAATTCTGCTGTATAAAAGGCTAAAAGATGAGTTGAAGGAGCTATACTTGTATTTATATGTACATATAAAAATTGTTACGTACATCTTGGGTTTATTCATATGATCTTGGAGATCTTAGGTGAGCCATCTTGAATTTTTCTACTTTCCCCAGTGGCAACCCTGGCTGTAGCCAGTGTGTGCGTGTGCCGATAAGAGTTCGATTGTTTGGTGAATTTTGTTGTTCTGGCGTGTCAACAGTTAGTTTTTTTTTTTTTTTTTTTTTCTGTGATAAATGTTTTGCTGACCCGGTAGACACTTCAAATTCTTGATTCTTCTGTTTCAACTATGCAATATATACATATATTATATATATATATATATATATATATATATATATATATATATATATATATATATATATATATATATATATATATACTGTATTCGATTTTTTAATGGTTTATACATTTACGAAAGTGAAGAAATGGTTATACATTGAAGTATTTTCTTAAAATACAATTCATGTGCTTGAGGGGCAAGAGGTTCAATTACTGGACTGGTGGAAGGGACTCAGGGAGTGCTAACGACGGGTTAGGGGGCGCAATACTCTCCTTGCTCCGGGCGCTGGCAACCCATGCTACGCCACTGACTGAAGACAAACTGTGTCAGGTGGAGGAAACTAAGTGATATAATGAAAAATGGAAATTAAGTGACGTAATAATAAAGGATAGAACCCATATTATGCAGTGCTAATTTGTCTGAAAACGTGGGAACACCTAAATAACAGTGTGAACTTTATTCATTGGTTATGAGGCATTACCACTGCAGTTCTTGCATAACCAACTGTTACTTCATCACTGTCACAGGTGCAGTTAAACTGGCAAATATTGCATTAATAATATTCTTGCAGAAAAGACTTCAGTTATGAAGCGATGATGCAGTTTTAAATGTGCTGAATACAATACTAATACTTTCAATAGTTTCGTACCAATATACTCACTATTATCATTTTCACACACTATTGAATGAGGAGTTTGACTGGGACAGGGAAGGTTTGGAGCCAGCAGATCCAGTGTTTGGCTCTTGGCCTTTGATTAGCGCTGATTGATTGATTGATTGATTGAAAATAATTACAATCTGGCGGCGCAACTGCCAGGGTCATATGCTGCCGGATGACAAAGTAAAAGACACGGCAAAATAAAAAGTGCCTATTCAAAATAAAGTTAATATCTGTTAGTAGGAATAAAACACTAAAAATAATAAAAAAATAGTTTATAAAATAACAATTACTTATAAAAGTGGAAGGAGACCCGCCTCCTGAAGAAAACTAAAAACATCAGTAAAATCGTTGGAGGCCTCACCAAGCATCGAGGACAAACAGTAGGCACCATCTGCCCCCCCATGCCTATGAAGGAATCTCTGACGCAGGCCCCCCAGACTCGGACACTCGACCAGCAAGTGACGGACAGTAAGGGGAACAAGGCAGTCATCACAGTACGGTTGAGTCTCACCACACATGAGGAACCCATGTGTAAGCCGAGAATGCCCAATGCGAAGCCTAGCAAGAGCCACCTCCAGTCGACAAGACATAGAGGGAAGAACCCTTGACACAACCACTCTCTGAAAGATTTCTTTTAGTTTATTGTGAGAAACACCATCTCAGTGTCTCTGCCAACACGTACGAATTGCGTACCGCAAGTAAGGTGTTACATCAGAAACAGGAAGTGGGTAGTCAGCTGGGGACTGTTGAGAAGACGCAGCTTTAGATAAAGTATCTGCCCTCTCATTGCCCACCACACCAACATGTGCAGGAACTCAACAGAAGTCTACATGGCGGCCACGACGGCCAAAAAGAAAAAGCCACTCTAAAACTGATAAAACCAATGGATAGGATGCATTAAAAGACTCCAGTGCAGACAGAGCACTACGTGAGTCACTAAAAATCACAAAAACGGATTGGGGGAGAGTAAAAATGATTTTAAGAGCATATAAAATTGCAGTCAGTTCTGCCGTATACACTGAAGTAATGCCAGGAAGGCTACCGCCCCTACTAAAGGAAGGGACGACAACACCAAATCCTACTCCAGTATCAGTCTTAGACCCGTCAGTATACACGGGGACAAAACCCTCATGAATGGAGGCATGTTCTAAAAAGAGAGAGTGGGACACCTGAGCGGGAAGTGAGCCCTTTTTCAACAACGGACCTACAGAATGTCACGCGAGGGAGTAGCCAAGAACCCACCCTTGGGATCCGATGTGGACAAATTGCCAGTCTCAGGAGAGAGAGGGCTACCATTACAGACCGGACCCTGTAACCAAATGGCTTTGGGAAATTAGGACGGGTCCCAAAAACAGAAGATCGGGAATCCTGGGAGACAATGGCACAAGAAATTGAGTCTGGAATGCGGTGAAGACGATACCAACACCTCATCATTAGCAACTGGCATCGCAAGTCCAAGGGGAGTACACCAGAATCTACCAACAAACTTGGAATTGGAGATGATCTGAATGCCCCAGTTGCCAGACGTACACCAGCATGGTGCACAGAATTTAACAACTGGAGACGGGCATCTGTTGCAGAGGAGTAGACCTCACACCCATATTCAAGTTTAGGAAGAATAAGAGACCTATGCAAGAGGAGGAGGGTCTGACGGTCAGCACACCAAGAGGTATGAGATAAAACCCTCAAAAGACTCAAAACTTTAAGACAAGCCACCTTAACAGAACGAATATGAGGAACCCAGGTTAATCTATCAAACAGAAGACCCAGAAACCGCGTCTCTTCCACACAGGATATTCTTGTACCATAGAGATACAAGTCAGGGTCTGGGTGGACTCCTCGAAGATGACAAAAATGTAGAGCCACTGTCTTTGCTGAAGAAAAATGGAAACTGCGTGTTTCTGCCCAGTCAGAAATTCTATTGAGAGCCAGCTGCAACTTCCTCTCTATCAGAGACATTCTAGACGCGGTGAAAGAAATCAAGAGGTCATCGACATACAGTGATCCTCGTACACCATCAGGAAGTACACTGATGATGCTGTTAATGGCTACAGCAAAAAGAGTAACACTAAGGATACTCCTCTGTGGTACTCCATCTTCTAGTGCTCAGGCATTAGAAAGCACTCCTCCCACTCGCACCCTTAAAATTCGGTTAGATAAAAACTGTTGAATAAAAACAGATAAGCGCCCACGAAGACCAAACTCATGAAGAATGAGTAAAATACCATGATGCCATGCAGTGTCATATGCCTTTTCCAGATCGAAGAAGACCTTGATCTGGTGTTGGTTAGTGGAAAAAGGCTCACACACAGAAGATTCCAAGGACAGTAATGCATCAGAGGTAGATCGCATTTTTCGAAAACCATACTGGGCAGGGGATAAGAAGTCACCTTTCTCTAAAAACCACACAAGCCTAACATTGACCATCTTTTCCAAAACTTTACATATACAAGACGTCAAAGAAATAGGCCGATAATTCGTCGCCTGTAGGTGGTCCTTACCTGGTTTGGGGATGGGGATTACTACAGCAACACCCCAACAAGCCGGAAACTCCCCAGAACACCAGATCTTATTAAACAGTGAAAGCAAAAACAACAGGGACTCATCGGACAGGTGGCGTAAAAAGGCATAAGGAATATCATCATAACCAGGAGAGGAATCATAGCACTGCGACAGAGCCGACTGGAGTTCAAAAATTGAAAATGGAACATTGTAAGGCTCTCCCCCAGCAGAGGCAAAACTGAGACCACGAGATTCTAGGCGCCGACAGTGGCAAGCCGAAGGTGTATCTGCATCCTTCTGTGACACACTGGCAAAATGATCAGCAAGCAACTCTGCAACAGCAAATGGATCAGCCACAGTACCACCCGGTGCAGATAAAACAGGAGGGGATGGAACAGTAAGTTTACATGAAATTTTCTTTACCCGGTTCCACACCTGGGTGATGGAAGTCCTCGAATTGATGGAGGAAACATAACCCTTCCAGGATGAACGCCTGGCCTCCTTTAAGACCCGCTTCATGTGAGCTCGTGCCCTGTGATACGCCACCAAATACTGAGGATCCGCACGGTGACGACGAAGTCGTGAGAAGGCGACTTGTTTGGCTCTCACTGCGGAACTGCACTCTGAGTTCCACCAAGGAACCGGATGTTTAGAAAACTGACCCTTTGTTTTTGGAATAGATAATAGGGCTGCTGAGTGCAACACGGTATTGAAATATGACAGCCTCCGTAAGACAGCTAAACTCATTGACAGAAAGGGAAATGGAACTTAATTCCCTGAAACGTGTCCAGTCAACCTTCTCCAGAAGCCAGCGAGGAAGACGTGGCTGAGGTCCACCTGCACTAGCAGTTAAGAGTAACGGAAAATGGTCGCTGCCATACAGGTCTGGCAACACATCCCAGTTAAAATCTAAAAGAGCATCAGCTGAACATAAGGACAAATCAATGGCAGTAAAAGTTCCTGTCTGGCTATGGAAACAAGTCATTATATTGGAGTTTAAAATGCCTAACTCCTCATCTTCCACTAAAGAGGCCACCATAACACCCTGAGGGTTGGCCTCACTGTTTCCCCATAGTGGATAGTGACCATTCATATCGCCTAGTAACAGAAAGGGAGAAGGAAGGCCATGAATAAGGCGTTCCAGATCCTCCCTTTCAACAGTAGCACTAGGAGGTAGATAAAGACTGCAAACTGTATACTGCCGACGTAAAAACATCTGGACAGCAACTGCCTGCAAGGGACTGGAAATATCCAGATGACTGTATGGAATATCCTGGCGAAAGAAGATAGCAGCACCTCCATGACGACCTTGGCCCAGCACAGGAGCAGAATAAAAAGCATTGTAGCCAGAAGGACCAGCAGGAGCAGTATCACCAACCATGGTCTCCTGGATACACATGCAGAGAGGAGTAAATTGAGAAACTAGATGACACAGTTCCTCATAATTAGCACGTAAACCCCAACAATTCCACTGGATGATAGAACCCATAGTGGAGGGGAAAATGATTAAGTGCGGGACTGTACACCTGACATGCGAGCGGGTTTGGAATGATGCTTAGGAAGGCCCTTGGTAAGAGACTGTCCAGCACCAGGAACTCGCGCTTTATGTCGAACATCCGTGGGCAAACGTGAGGAAGTAGAAGAGGAAAGTTTTACAACACTCTTCCTTTGAGGTGGAATAACATTTGGTTTGGATAGAGGCTTGGAGGCCGCCTTGGGTAATGTGGGACTGCCAGTGCCACCATTAGAAGCTCCAGAAGTGGAAAGAGAGTCGACAGGATTAGAACCCTGCAAGGTTGACATTGTACTTTTCAGAACGGATGCATGAACGGTCTCTCCAACACCATCCCCAGGTGGGGACCTGACTACAGATGAACCACCACCAGCAGCTTCCATTTGGCTAGACCTCTCAGGCTCTGAGGCAGAGAGAACAGTAGAGAGGTTGATACAAGGTTCGACAACAGAAACCTTAGGTGGTCGGTTTTCAGGCTCTGAGGACTCTGACGAATTACGATGACGTTTGCCGTATACAGGAGCAGCCTCGTTCATACTGGACAAGGGGGGATGAGTCTTGTCAGCGTGTACATCTGCCACCACCACAGAAGTGCGTGAACCGTCAGCCACCGAAGTGGAGGCAGAGACAGTTGGAGCAGTGGGTGGATGAGCATCAGTCACACACGTATCAATAATTCCAGGGTTAACAACATCCGTCAAATCAGTAGTTGGGGAAGTGGTCACTGTAAGGGTCGTGGCAACTTTTGGGACACAGAACGACGTACAGGTGCCCCAGAAAGGGCAGAAGCATAAGTAACTCCAGGATGAAAGAAGAGAGTCTGGGCCCTCCTCTTTGCTTCTGGAAAGGGAACCTTCTTACGTGTGCGAATGCTCAAAACTTCCTTTTCAAGGCAGTACCAAGGACAGTTTTTGGAAGATACAGCATGAGGACCCCCACAGTGACAGCATTTAAGGGGTCCTGGACAATCACTCGTATGACTCATTTTGCCACAGGAGACACAAACACCAGGAAGGCCAGCCAGTGCATGTCGGCAAAATTTGCTAACATGTCCATACCCCTGACAGTGGAAACACCGCTTTGGGTTTGGAACATAAGGCTTCACAGGCAGAGAGAGCCAAGCAAGTTTCACGGAGGCAGGCAACGTTAAGCGGTCAAAGGTCAGAAACAGCGTCGGAGTTGGGGTCAGAATACCATCGATCGTCTTCTGTACCCAGTCAACTTTTAAAACACCATAAGCGTGTAGTTCTTCTAATAACTGCGACTCAGGGTATTGCAGGAGGTCCCGGGAGTAAATGACCCCCTTACAGTGATTAAAGGTGGCATGAGGTATGCAGGACATGCCGTGACCGGAAACGGAGGTCAGAGTCTGGAGACGTGAGCTCTCTTCTGGGGAAGAAACCTCAGTTAGGAGGCTACCATCCCTTTGGGTAGAAATTATTGGTTCATGGCAACAGGAAGAAACAATTGCACGGTGTAAATTAAAGATGTCTGTATCCAGTACTGAACCACCTGCAGAGGGTTTCAGCACTAGATACTTCTCGAATTTTTCCTGGTTCATATCATCTTGGCCAAATCTTGGAGCCAAACCTACCCGACGGGATCTTCTCCCACCCCCAGTTGAACGCTGGGGCAGAGGTGAGAAGTCACCAGGGGCCTGAAAAGGTTCCAGTGTGGCAATGACAGATGTGCAGTCCGAAGAGTGTCCAGGGGCAGATGCAATGTCGTCAACGGGTGTATCTGAAAACAGAATAACACAAAAAACCTTCATTCCCCCACCCCACCACCCACCATGGAGCCCAGCAAGGGGAAGTCATATGCCAGAGATAACACCACTGGCGACTCCAGAGGTAGCGGGAGAGTATACGCGAGTAACCACCGGGGGACCTGGGCAAGGGTGACTCCAGGACAATAGGAGCCACCAGGCCCCCCAGTGCCCACTTGACCCTAGCCAACGCATGACCAGCCGATTGACCTGGTCGGGCCCAACCAGGCCGCCCATCTAGCCAGAATAAGGGACCAAAGAAGTGTATTGCTAGCTGCAGGGCGCATTGTGCAGCATCGCTCAACCTCCAGGACTCCCGTCTCCCAGCATTACGGGATGCCACGCACGGCAAACACGTGGGGAGGCAACAGTCCCGCCCTAGGTGGCAAATGGGCAGGGACTAACATCACCAGCAGACCTCCTCCACCAGTGATGTAGGGGGTGCTTGGTCCACGAGGTTGATTGACGCTGCTACTGTGAGTGAAGCAATAGGTAGGATGCAGATGGGGAAGGCAGCAGGTGTGTCTGGCTTGACTGCCGAAATGTTGAAGGCCTCAGGAGATATAGGGGTGAGGTTAGTCAATGACCTGATAAATATGCTTATATATGAGTGTGTTGTCCCAGATGATTGGTTGAAGAGTGTAATTGTAAATGTGTACAAAGGGAAAGGTGATGCCCTGGAAAGAGGAAATTATATAGGTATAAATCTTTTAGATCAGATAATGAAGGTAATGGAGAGAGTTCTAGAAGGTATGATTAGAGAAAGAGTGAATATTGATGAGAGGCAGTTTGGGTTTATGTAAGGCAGTAGGACTACTGATGCCATATTCATTGTTCGACAGCTTCAGGAAAAATATATTGGGTAGAAAAGGGATCTGTAGTTTGTTTCTGTTGATTTGGAAAAGGCCTTTGACAGTCCCTAGAGGAGTGGTGAAGTGGGCAATGAGAAAGCTTGGGTTGGAGGAGTGGTTGGTTAGGGTGGTTATGGCCATGTATATGGGTGCTCGCACCCAGGTAAAAGTGAATGGAGATTTGAGTGATGAGTTTTCCGTGAATGTTGATGTGCATTAGAGGTCAGTTTTGAGTTCCATGTTCTTTATCATGGTACTTGAAGCCCTCTCATGTGACTTCAGAAACGAACTCCCGTGGGGGATGTTGTATACTGTTATGATTTGGAGTTGACTGTAGAGAATGAAAGGGAGGTGGAGGAAAGATTTAGGAAGTGGAGAGATGGTATGGGGCATAAGGGCTTAAGGGTAAATGCATAAATGCAAATAAAACAAAAGTGATGATATCTAGGGTTGGTGGTGGTACAGTCAAAGAAGAGGAAGAGTGGCCATGTGCAGTTTGCCACAAGGGTGAGGGAAGTAATTCAGTCTTGTGCCACTGCCACTGGCTCCTGGGTAAAATATTTTTCTGCCTCAGAAATCTTGATGAACTCAGGTTTTGAAGCAATGGACCCCAGTTCCGTGCAGCCCTTAAGTGGGTAGGGGGTTCTAAGATTCCCACGGTGTAGGAATAAGTTTATACACTCAAAAAGAACCTTAAGAAGAGGAAACAGGAATGTTCGAACTCAGTCAGGCTGGTAAAATGGAAGAACTTATTTCAGTGTTCAAGGAATACAGTATAGATATTTGTGCTCTTACAGAGACGAGGTTGCTTGGAGTTGATAAAATGAATTTGGAAGATGGTATTACTTTGATGGTTTCTGGTAGGAATGATGGAAATCATTACCAAGGAGTAGGCTTACTGTTGAGTAGAGATGCTTGTAAGGCACTATGTGAGTTTGAGCCAATTAATGAGCGCTTGCTTTATGCTCGTTTAAAATCTGAGCATGGTAATATCAGTATGGTGGTAGGGTACGCTCCGACAAATCAGGCTGCTGATGAAATGAAAGATGACTTTTATGAGAAGCTGCAGGATGTAGTGAATAGATTGGCAAGGCATGATGTGTTAGTTTGCATTGGCGATTTTAATGCGATTGTTGGTAGTAGCAGGGATAGCTTTGAAGACTGTACAGTATGGCTAAGGAGGGTGTTGGTATAAGAAACGAAAATGGGGTGCGATTTGGAAGCTTTTGATTGGCAAGTGACCTTACGATTGGTGAAACTATCTTTGACCATACAAAAAAACATAAAACTACTTGGATTTCACCACGTGGCAAATGTTGTAACCAGATTGACCACATTGCAATTAGCAGAAGGCATAGGAGTTATTTGCAAGATGTTTGCTTAAGGAGGGGGGCAGATATAGGTACTGATCGTCAGCTTGTTGCATCAAAGATTTAAAAAAAATTAATAGAAACGTTAATGGTAATTGTACAGGAGGTAATAAATATGATTTTGATGAGAAATGATGAGAACACGAAGGAAAAGTTTCGGTGGGAATGCAGGAACAGGTTTCTGGTCTTGCAGACTTTGATGGAATCTGAAGACAATGATATTAATCAAATGTGGAGAGAGGTAAAAGAGGTTTTGCATGAGAGTGCTAAGGTTACTATTAAGAAAAAGGGAAAAGCGAGAAGGAAAAAGTGGATGTCAGATGAAACATGGAATGCAATTCAGAAAAGGAAAGAGGCGAAGTTAAGAAGTGAAGAACAACATGTTGATGGGCAAGTAGTTGAAGTACTTAGAACAAAGTACTGGAGTTTACATTCTGAAGTAAAAAGACTCGTTAGACGTGATAAGAGGAGGCTATATGATGAAAAGGCAATAAAGACAGAAATTAAGTAAAAATGACGGTCAGAGCACAAGAGCAGCGTATTAGGCCATAAAGGAGTTAACTGGGACTGAAAAGAGAAGGAAGAAAACACCTGTACGAGATAGAAATGGTAACTTGATAATTAAAGATTTGGATATAAAAGGAAGGTGGAAAGAGCATTTTGTAGCTGTTCTGAATAGACCAATCCCAGCTGAAGAGGACGTTTTGCCAGCCGAGAGAGATTTGCAGATAGAAACAGGGAATATATATATATATATATATATATATATATATATATATATATATATATATATATATATATAGTTTATATCTAGTAGTATGTAAGTGTAAAGTATAAGTGTAGCTTGGCCTATGAGCCTGAATTTGTATTGGCCGGTCCCGAGCTTGAATATAGGTGAGATAAGGTCTACGGACCTGGGGAGAGAGAGTTAAAGGGGAGCCGGTTCAGTTCTGTTCAGAGGCAGGGCTCGAATGGAGAGCACCTGTAATCTCTTTGACAATAAATAAACCCGTTAAACCACAGCAGGCTTTGAGAATGACCTTCTTGATTTAAGGGAGGTGTGTGTGTGTGTGTGTGTGTGTGTGTGTGTGTGTGTGTGTGTGTGTGTGTGTGTGTGTGTGTGTGTGTGTCTGCAATGCAGCCGAAAATGGAAGAAGGTTTTCGATAAAACTTAGTAGGATGGTCGCAACTTTGTCACAGATATGCATGTTTCAATTTGATATCGACTGAAATTATCTAAAGGGGAGTTTTGACCCCTAATATGAGGTAGAGAAAATAAAGGACCAGGTAAGAGTCGTGAGGGAAGAGGTTTCCTGTATAGTGGAGGGTAGAGTGAGAAGTGTAATACAGGAAGTGAGTAACAAACTCCATGAAAATGTTTGGTTGAGACTCAGCACTCCTGGGTAAGGTTTATGAGCCAAATTCTCTTGGTCCTGGGCCAGTTCTTGTTGAAGTTTCACTCTCCTGTGGGTGACAGTTGTAAGTGTGAGGAGAAGGGTGGTGAGATCCCGAATTTCAAGGGCTCTGAATATGTCCCTATGAATCACCATAGGGTCGCACGGGATTGTAATGCACGCTCCAGTGAAGAAAAAGCCTCAGGGTTTTGATGGCAAGGTGTCTTGGGAGGCTTATCACATCCAGTTTGGGATAACATCAGTGTGTGGTTCAGCTGGCCACAAGCGTTTAGGGGTTTGCTGTGGAGGTCCTTGCACAGCTGGACATAGGACGTTGGGGTGACTACCACAAGCTGGCACAAGCCTTGGAGCAGAGGTATGGTACGAAACACCAGGAGGAAGTCGTCATGTCGCGATTCCGGACTCGCACACGCAGGAGAGAGGAACCTCTACAAGAACTGGCCCTAGAGAATTTGACTCATGAAGCTTACCCAGGAGCTAATTCTGACTTCCTGATGCTGCTGCATTGAGATCAGTTCATAGACTCCCTGGACAGCTGAAGGTAAGCCAAACCAGTGAGCCTGAAGGAAGCCCTGGCCAGTGCCCTCGAGTTTGAATCCTACCTAAAGTCCAGCTACTGAAATATCCACTCTCACTTCAACACTGGCTTCAAGGCACGTACAGATGGCTCTAAGTCTTCTGTGGGCTCGGATTTTGCTGTTCTTTTCCCAGACCATACCTATCAGATCCGCCTTCCACCTGTTGCCAGTATTTTTACTGCTGAACTGCTGACCATTTTACTGGCCCTTCGTGTTATATACCGTTCCAGTTTACACACTTTTGTTATTTTTACAGATTCACTTAGTGCACTACATGTATTCAGTCTTTCCCTGCCAGCAACCCACTAGTGTTGGAGATACAAGAATGGTTGTTCTGTATTACCACCAGATTGAAGTCTGTCTCCTTCTGTTGGGTCCCAAGCCACGTTGGGATACCGGGTAACGAGAGGGTTGATTGCCTGGCACGTACAGCTGTCACCTCTCGCTCTGTCACACCTCGGCCTATCCCAGCAACTGATTATTTCCCGATTGTTACCCGTCTCCTTGGCCAACGGTGGCAAGCAGAATGGACGTCTACAACTGATAACAAACTCCGCTCCATCACACATACTGTCACTCCCTGGCAGTCGTCCTCCCATTGCAACAGGAGTTGGGAAACAGCCCTAGCCCGTCTGCGCCTTGGTCACACGCGGATCACACATGGCTTTCTAATGTCAGGAGGCACTCCTCCGACCTGTCAATGTTGCCAGGCTCCACTCACGGGCCACCATCTTTTGCTTGATTGCCCTCAGTTCCACGCCGTGCGCAGATTGACTCTTCCGTTCCTTCACTCCCTTGGATGTCCCCCTACCTTAGCCGATCTTCTTGGCGAATCCCCTGTGTTTTCCATCACACACCTCATGCGCTTCCTATCTCAAACCCGTATCTTTCCTCGCATTTAGTGTCTACCCCACCTTCCCCTTTGCTTTTAGTGCACCACAGCATACCTGTCATTTTTATACATTGGTTTTAGTGCCATATAGTCCTCGTGGGCTTGGCGCTAGTTCTTATTACTTATTTACTTCAAGGCACGTAAGGGCACAGTGAAGAGCACAGGTACGTTTAATGGAGCATGCTTCCACTGTGGTAAGACTGGGCACCGACAGGAAGACTGCTACGGGAGAGAGAGAGAGATCAGCAAAAAGATGACAGCAACAGAATCAGTAAGACAGCAGAGTGTTGTGCTTGTGGACAAGAGGGACACCTAAAAACGGACTATCAATGGAAGACCTAACAAAAGAAGACGGAACAGGCCTCTCAAGAGGGAAACTATGGATGGTGCAATGGGGCAGCAGCCAGCCTATGCCAAGAGTGCCCCATATGTGACTTTGCGGAAGACAGCTACTTCAGCTAATATCAGGTAGATGGTGAGATTAAAGAAGTAGCGTGCCCAGTGGTCTTGGACACCAGATCAGAGAAATCTTTGGTGCGGCTGAATGTGATGAGTCATCGGCAGCTTCCAAAGACTTTGCAGCAGCTGTGTGGAGTAACAGAGCATTGTTCTGAGCTTAGGCGACTAGTGGATGTCAGGTACGGCTGGGAGGGAAAGAGTAGACCCTGGCCATGCATGCTGCAAACATCAAGGATTCTTGCATCTTGGGCTTAGACTTCCTTTTGTCCCACTGTTGTCTACTTGACTTCCATTCAATGTAGATGTGGGCCAGAAGGAAGGAGTGTTCTGCTAAGGGCCATGGAGCATGGAAGGCTATTAGTGTCGACCAGATGGACTACAGTGATCCCCCCTGAGTCAGAGATGCTGCTGCCCTGCAAGATCTATGACATGCTGCACACTTCCCTGGGAATAGTGGAGCACAGGAGCCATGACATGATAAAAGAGGGAGTAATGGTGGGTAGGACCTTAGTTTACCCTAAGGCAGAGGAAGTACTCATCATCACGTCCAACTTTTCACTTCATCTTGAGAAGATACATCAGGGCACAGTTGTGGGGTTCTGCCAAGAACTAGAGCAGGAGCCACCAAGCATTGCATGCAAGAATAGTATGGTTAAGCTCCAAGATCTACCCGACCACTTTTGGGATCTCCTTGTCATGTGCGCCCAGTTTCTGGAGAAGCCACAGGCAAAGTATGCCGATGTATTTTCCAAAGGAGATCTGGACCTGGGATGCAATGACCTGATGGAAAACCATATCGACACTGATGATCATCAATCAATAAAGCAAAAGTCACTCGAATGATAGCTCCAGCCCTCTGCCTAGAGATGGGGAAGGTGATGTAAGATGTATACTGACAGGGCTTATTTGAAAGATCCAACAGCCTTTGTGTATCTGCAGTAGTGCTAATGAAAAAGAAAGATAATTCCTGGAAGTGTTGTGTGGAGTACCAAGCCCGTCAAGGACTCCTACCCTTTACCAAGAATGGATGACACCCTTGATGCCCTGGTCAGAGCAAAGTGGTTCTTGACACTGGACCTGAAACCAGGGTACCACCAGGTCAAGATGGCAGATGTAGATAGGGAGGAAATGGCTTCTCATACGGCCAGGGATTCTGGTAGATTAAGGTTATGCCTATTGGGTTGTGTAATGCTCCGTTCGCCTTTGAGCACCTGATTGAAAAGGTACTGAATGAACTACACTGGAAAACAGCCCTGACCTACTTGGATTATGTAATCATTTTTGGCAAGATCTTCGAGCTAGAATTGGAAAGCCTGTCTGACATTCGATCAATTAAAATCTGCACGCCTTAAGCATAGCTCCAAGAAGTGTTGCTTGTTCCAGAAGGATGTCCAGTATCTTGGCTACATCATGAGTGGGTCAGGAGTGCGCAGTGACCCTGAGAAACCAGCTGCTGTGAGGGATTGGCCAGTGCCAACCAGTGTAAGGGAGGTGTGGAGTTGCCTGAGTTTGTATTGCCTGATTGTGGACTTTGCCATGATTGCAGTGCCACTACATCGGTTCACGAAAAAAGGGCACAAGTTTTTGTGGAGTGAAGCTGAGGATTTCTTCAAGCAACTGAAAGAGGCTTTGAGCATTACACTGGTGCTTGCATATCTGGATCCCTGCAGACCATTCATCTTGGATCATAACTCCAGTGATATCGGAGTTGGTGTGTGCTCTCCTAGAGTGCTGATGATACAGAGAAAGTGGTGGTCTACTACACTAGGAAGCTTAACACAGTAGAGAGGAATTATTGTGTTACTCGGAAACAACTTCTGAGTATAATGAGGAGCCTTCACTACTTCCACCCTTACTTGTACAGGTCAAGCTTCATATTCCATAATGAACATGCTGTGATGAGGTGGCAGACGTCCCTGGAGAACCCTCAAGTACCGTAAGCTCAGTAGATTGGAAAGCTGGGGCAACATAATTACGACTGTTCGCTACCCCAGACGAATTCACGGAAATGCTGACAGTTTGAACCGAAGACTATGCATCCTAGAATGTCAGCATTACAGCCACAAGAAGGTAGCATGAAGAAATGCTGCCATTATGGTAGTGTAGTTGGGAAACCTTGCAACTGATATGGGAAAGCAGTAACAGGGGTATCAGGATCTGCAACCAGTTGTGGAGTTCATGAGCCAAAGTTTGTTGCACCCAGTATGGGATAGGATCTCTTGGGTGAATCCTGCTACCAAGACTTACTGGGAGTAGTGGGATACTCTGCAGCTGGACAACAGAGGACTGCATTGCCACTGGGTGATTCCTGATGGACTTCAGAGCTACTGATTGCCAGTACTGCGGAAAAAGTTGTGGGCTCCATTTCTGGAGAAGATGCATAACAGCATAATCAATGGACACCTGGGAATGAAGAAGACCTTGAACCACCTGCATCAAAGGTTCTATTGGGTTGGTATCCAGAAAGATGTGGAAGAGTGGTGTCGGGCACATGATGCTGCTGAGTGAAGAAGGGATCCAAGAAGCAACCACATGCTCCACTGCAGCTGCACCAGTCTGGAGTTCAGATGGAGAGGGTCACAGTGGACATTGCATTACATCTACCTCTCATGACAGATGGAAACAGGTACATCTGCAGGGCAATGAACTATTTCACCAAGTGGCCTGAGACTTACGCCATCCCAGACTAGAAGGCAACTAATGTTGCAAGGGTGCTAGTGGACCAGTTTTTCTGGTAGTTTTTGGTGTTCTAAATGAGGAAGGAACTTCCAGTCTATAGACCTGGTCAAGTGTTGCAAGTTGCTGAGCATTAAGAAGACCAGGACAACACCAATGTATTCCCAGTCAGATGGAATTGTGAAAAGATTCAACTGAACACTGGAGTAAGAGCTGGCCAAGCACTGTATAGATGGATACACAGTGGGACCGTAAACTGCATGCTTTCCTCATGTCTTACAGGAATGCAGTCCATAAGACTAGTGGATATTCTCCAGCAAAGATGACATTAAGGCGTGAGTTGCTTTTGCCAGTATACCTCTTAACTGGAAGGCCTGCAGAGGAAGGTCTCCCAGTGGAAGCCTCTGAGTCTGCTAGAAGTCTGAAGAAGAGGATGTATGAGGTGTATTGTCAAGTTTGAGGGATGCTGAAGTTCTCCAGTCAGGCCATGAAGCTGGGATACAACCTGAGGGCTAGCCATATTAGCTTCGATGAGGAGACTGAATGTGACTACGACCACCAGAAGAAGATGGGCCAGTCACCCAAACTTCAGTACCCCTGGAAGGACCTTACATTGTGGTGGACTGTCTCTTGGACATGACCCACAGGATCAAAGGGAAGAGAAGGAATAGGCTGAAGATCATCCATGCCAGTCATGTGTGGAGATATCATGGACCTGGGGGGTACACTTCATGTGAGACGGAGGACCTGTTGGATACCAGAGATGAAAGAATGTCCCAAGAGAGTGATGGAGTCATTGACAGCACTGATGATCCAGATCTTCTCACTGAAGGCAGGAAGGCGGTTTCCCTTGCTCACGCCCAGGACACTGCATTTACCAGGGGTGACTTGATGGTCTGTTTAGAAACAGAGGGTGCTCTGGATTCCATGTGACCTAGACAGCAGAGGCGACGGTGATGACCCAATTGACTGGAAGATTATTATGTATATACTTATGTAAGAACAAGCTGGCAGGTGATGATGGCCAGCTCTAAGAGAATTAAGCTTTGTCAGTGGCTGGAAGTGAGTTTAGGCAGAAAAAGTCACTCCTGTATGATGGTAATGAAGAACAACATCCCACTCAAGAATTATGGCCTGGCTTAATAATCTTGGAGCCTTAGGATTTCGTGCAAGGAAGTTCATAATTTCTGCACTTGATGACCTTTGACCCCTGACCTTTTGGATAAGGTCATGCATGTAAGAAGCACACTTATAGTACTCATTAATGTCTATAAGCATGCAATCTTTCATTCGATTCCATCAACCTACTGTGGAGCTGGGGAACGTGAAATTTGCAGAATGGCCCACCAGAGGTTCACCTATTAGGTGGTGCTGCCAGTGACTGGAAGGGAGTTTCAACACTAAATGTCATTTTGTATGAAGGTATTCCAGTGCAATGTTTGGAGCCTTAGCAGTATGTGTGAGCTCAGTCGTGATTTTTTCTATTTTCACTGTTTTTGCATTTGATGACCTTTGACTCCTGACCTGGCCAATTTAGCACATAGGTGTACATAAGAAAGTTGTAGTACTAGTCAAAGTCTACAAGCATGCAAAGTTTCATTCAATTCCACCAAGCCGCTAGGGAACTAAGATGGAGGGGCATTATTGAAAACCAGTACTGGTTGCTAGAGTCCCTGAGGCCAAACTTCACAGGGTTGCCCCCGAAAACTAGAGGAGAGAGAGGAAAAATGATAGCCCACTTCCGACAGGGGATGACCTCAAGATTACACCTAAAGAAGTCAGAGCTTTCTATAGTCATTAGTAGTGCATCTACAGCTCAAAATGTGAAAAGTATGGAAAAAGATTTTTTTTGGCCATTGCCAGTCAACAATTGGTTGCCTGGCAACCAAAACCTTGTGGACACAACTAGGTCTTAGGCTGGTCATTGTTTTTTGGTCAGAATTGGTTAATTCTGAAGGGTAGAAGTGCCTGATTCATTTAAACAAGAAAGAAAAATGAAAAGAAACCATGAAAGGAAACCCGACTAACAATATGGGTAGCATGAGCTGCCAATTAGATGATTGTGTCTGGGATGACATAGTTTTGATGAAGGGGCAGTGTTATGCTAGTAGGATTAGGTTAGTGTTTTATGTTTGAAGATGTGAGAAACATTCTAGAAATTAGGGCTTTGCTTTAGGATTAGGCAAATGTTTATATCTGGCAACAAGAGGAACATTCTGGAGATTTTGGCATGTCTCTTTGTCTACTTTCTCTCCTGCCTATGGAATTAGTTTTTGTCATTATTGTTATTTTGCATTACTCATTTACGTGCATTATTGAGTCAGAAAATATGAGTTCTCAGTTAGACCCTTGAATGTCCTGGGCTGTACTGGTTGGTGGAGTCGTGGGGTGGGCAGTTTATATAAAGTGACCGTTTTGCATCTTGTGCTGTTCAGTTTAGTTGGTAGTGAGTACGTGCACTGCAGTTCAGTTTTTAGCTAGTGAACAGTCAGTGAGTCAGTGACAGAGTGAGTTAGCCAGTGAGAACTAATCAGTGAAGGCTGGAGTGGTCAGTTAGAGTAAGTGAGAGTTAGTCAGCCAATGAATGAGTAGTAATTAGTGAAGGACATTTAACGTGGGAGAGAAAGGCTATGTTTTGCAAGTGTACCTCAGCTGTGTTTAGAAGGAGTAAAACTCTGAAACATTCACCTGCATTTGATTTACCACCTGACCTAACTCAGTGTCATTCGCAATGTATAAACTGATCTGCGAAGGTTGTAACAGTTCACTGGATATCGAGCATTTAATAAACTAGGGCAAAGCTAATTTTATTTCTTAACAAAAATTATATATCAAAATTGAGGTGCCTAGTATCTCCTTATTTTGAAAAATATGATAACTAACCAAAGGCAAGGATTTTTTTTTTTTTTTTTTTTTTAGCACAACCTGTAAACCAGAAAATCATTTACAACAGTGGGTTGTAACCTAGTAACCAACCAACATGTGTTCCCTGAATGACAACATGTGTGTTAGCGGAGGGTTAGTGCCCCTCCCCAGAAAACAGTTGACAAAAAATATGAACAAGAAGGCTTGGACCAGGACTGACCAACAGGTGGCAAAACCCCTTCATTCACGATGACTCAAAATGAGTCAAAACGGTATTAGTCTGAAGTGGAACCTATGACGCACTGGTCAGTGTCGGTTTGAAGGGATGCCGATTAGGCAATTCTGGACAAAAATATTCACAAAAAATTATGTTTTAGCATGAAGTGCATCAATATTTGGTGCATCATAGGGAAGGGTGTCTATTTCCAGGCCAACACTCTTAATGGTCAGCATTCTCTCAGGTTTTGGTTCAGGGGAGGGGGGGGCGCACGCAATTTTTGGCGATTTACTCAAAACCTATTGGTCGTATCAGAATTACAATAACACCACGAGAAAGCTTGTGAAATTCTGCATCTAGTCAGTATGTGGACAAAATTTTGTGCTAGAGTGTAGGGCAGTTATTTTCACTGTTGAACATCAGTATTCTCACCTCATATTGGTATTTTCACAGCACGTTTACTCATCAATTTTCTGTGTTTATATTACCTTATTGTATAATATAAACATCAGAGAAGACGATGGTATACAATTTATACCAGTATAGCCAATTTCTGGGGCAAATAAAATACATGGGAATGTTTTCCTTTGTGTGCAAAATCCAGCCTGGCCTCTTGGCATTATCTCTGATCATGTCACACACACTTACAAAAAATTTACAGTGTGCTAGGGGGTTAAGGACCAAACAAAGGACATGGTATGGATTGCGACATGGAATGTAAGGAGTGTGAATGATGAGATGAAAAAGAGAGATTGTCCAGGTGCTTGAGGATGAAAGAGTGGATGTATGTGGAATAACTGAGACAAAATGGGGAGGTGAGACTAAGAGAATGGGAATATGGATGGGGTATATGTGCACGAGTAGGTGAGAATGAGAGGGCAAAAGGAGTTCGTATTGTTGTGTCCAAGAGTATGGATCTGTCGGGTCAAGGATTGTGTGGATAAGATGTAAAGTTGTACTACAAATGTGGGTGATTGTGTGTGTAAATGTGCCAGTGCAAGTTCGTGCAAGTAGGGTGAAGGAAGAGTTCTGGACAAATGTGGAAACATGCATGGAAAAGTTTGAGAGGAATGAAAGAGTGTCTTTGACTGGAGATATGAATGGAAAAGCAGGGAATGTGAAGCAGGATGGAGTAGTTGGAGCGCGGGGTGTGCCTGCAGGAGTGGATGAGAATGGTAGTACTCTAACTGACATCTCTGCGGGGAGGGAGTTGGTGACAGCCAATACACTGTTTAGACACAAAATGATCCACATGTATATGTTGCGAGTGATGAGAAGGGAAGGTGGTGAACTGAATGAACAGAAGACAATGATTATGTGTGTGGGGGTGATAAAATGAGGTGTGTAATGGATGCAAGAGCATACAGAGATTTGAGGAGTGGACTTTCTGACCACTCATGGTAGTGGCGAAAGTCAAGGTTAAAAAAAAATGGAGGAATAGGAGGAGGGAAGTACAGGAGGAAGTACTCCATACAAGGAGGGAAGAAAGGTTGCAAGAGGATGAAAAAAAAGACAGAATACAAGAAAGAAGTGGAATTATTGAGTAAATATGATTTGGAGCAGATGGGGATGTGGAACGTGTGTGCAAGATATTCACAGAAGAAATCTGTGCAACATGTGGGGTGGTGTGTGGGGTGAAGAGAAGACGAAAAGGGGTGCAAGGAACAGCATGGTGGAATGAAGAGGTGAGACAAGCTGTGGTGCAAAAGAGGAAAGCATATAGTGAGTGGATGAGTAACAGGGGCATGGAAGTTGAGGGACAGAAGAGAGTTACAGGTATATGTAAAGAGGAAGAGAGAGTTGAAGAGATTAGTAAGAGAAAGATGAGAGTGGATGGGAAATGTGGAAGGAATTTGAGTGTAAAGTGGAGGGAAAGTAAAATAATGTTCAGGTAAGAGATAAAGCGACTTGGACAGGGTGATTTTTTTTTTTTTATGTGTCCAACTCTGGGCATAGGCTTCACATCCTGCTACCAAGGCCCAGTAGTCCTCCTACATACCATACACTTCTACATGTCACCACTTCGACGCCAACACCCATCGTCCAAATTGAATAGATGCTAGGGCTGTCTCATGCAGGACTGGTGTATTGGTATTAGTGGGAATATTCTTACGACATGTCGGCGGGTCTTCTGGTAGATAAGTAAATTCTGATTTAATGAAATTCAAATCCTTAAACTGTTCCCTGCCCCAGAGGGGATTTGAACCTGGGTCCGTTAGGACTGCAGGCCACGAGTGAGAGATAAAAATGGTAGACTGCTTGTGGAGAAGGGAGAAAAAGTGAGGTGACGGAGAGAACTCTTTAAGGAACTGTCGAACATAGAGAATGAAAGTAATGAGAGTGTATGTGGCTTGGGAATGGCTGAGAGAAGGAGGGAGGTGAGCAGAGGAAGTGATCGTTATATATATATATATTGTTACGGAACAGAGAGATAATGAACACTTCAAGTGAGAATACTAAAATCACTACTGTCCCGCAAAGTTCCAGGTTCAAAACAAAAGAGTTAGGTAAAATTACAAGTTAAAGTTTAATGCTCAAACTAACAACTAAACATTCAGGACTCATAACGATAATGTAATGGCAAAACAGGTTACATATATGGTTAACTGCAATAGCCTCTATTAACATGAATTTAGCAAGAGCAAATTTATCTAAGTCAGCCCTGATAAATGAGAAAACCGGATAATGCTCAGTTAACCCGCCCCATCCCGACCACTTTTCCACCACTGACTCCCCTCAATCACGACCATTTTAGGAATTTTTTTTTTTCTCTCAAACCTTCGCTTTTGGTGAGAAACATCGAAAATTCATAGAGAAATCGCTCACCTGAGGTTTAAACTACTCATGACAGGTAGGAGTACCTCCTTACCTTACTGGGTTTTCTATCAGGCTTGCACCAAAGAAAACGAGTTCTATGGGAGGATAACTATTTCACACCACTCATAAATGGTATTTATTTATTTACTTGGTACGAATTTATATGTAGTACAAGAGTATATTGGTTTTCAAGCAGTAATATAGGCATTATAAGCATTGTTTCACTCACTAATACCTGAACTTTTTTTGTCACATTACCTGATCATCGTTTCTAACTGTTTCTTCCTCTAATGCTATGTAAAGTTTGTCCTCCACATTGTCATTGATTGGGGAATCACTCTGGCCCTGAATTTCGTACCGTGGCATGACGGCTATACTGGCCAGGTCACTGAGAACAGGTGAATTGCTGAGACAATGGCATACAGGGGGGGGGAGGAGGTCATGCTGGGTAAGGCATTGTCCCTGCCTGGCATCTTGTTGAGGAAGGTGTCACGTGTATACGTACCAAAAATGACTCGCGAAAATTGAAAATTGTGCAAATTAGGGACCTTGCAATTTTTTCACGTTTATGTACGTCGACGGGATTGGCAGTGACAAAACTTGTGGACATTAAAGTACGTCGACGGGACGCTGCGGGTTAAAGCAAGATACATTATTACAGATACAAAATATTAATAATGGCTGACATTAAAAACTACATGAATCACAAAAACCTCACCAGGCCTACGAATTAACGCCTTAGTCCATACAGTACAAAAAAAATGGTAACAACACTTATACTCAAATTATACAGCAGATAGATGGCTGGAGACTTCCTGAGCACTCACAAAAATAATAATACACTACAGTATACAGGGGAGGACAGAGATGTGAACAAAATGAGTAGATCTAAGTGGCAATTAATGCAGAGACTGAGCTCATTATATAGGGGGCTGGCAGAGCTTGATTCAACTTGCAAGAAGGACGCGCAAATGAGGGCACAGAGGACGAAGAGTTGACACTCCTGCTCTGAACAACAGAAAGAACGACTTACTCTACTATAAGGGGGAGAAGGGGGGAGTGAGGTAGAACACAGAAGCCTGGTCACTATGGAAGCCACAAGGCAAATCGTGATCAAACATGCAGCATACTGTACGTTAGAATATATATAATATATTTCGCCTGACACTCCTGACAGACTCGAATCAAATTCTTAATTGTCGTAGTGCACTCGTAACTACTCTAGTGGGGGTCTTAGCAACTCCTAGCTACTCTTAGTTACTCATGGCTACTCGTAGTACTACGGTCAATTTGGTTTGGCAATGAGTAGTGACTCTTAGCTATTCATAGCACTGCCCTAGGGAACTCGTAGCAATGCGTACGTAAGCTATGCGTAGCTACTTGTAGCGTCCTCCTAGATTGCTGGATTCTTGGCCAAACTGACAAGAATCCACGAGAGTTTGAACTCTTGGCGACTCTTTGTCCGACTCCTGAATGTGTAAAAGTCCCTTATGTTTCCACGCCTGTTTGTTCGTTTGTTTGTTTGTTAGCAGGATTAGTCATATACTAAAAGAGAGGTTTGGACCAAATTTGGTGGGTAGATAGCCCATAGGAACAGTCGATTAACTTTGGGGGCCGATCCGGATAGTATTACAGATTCTACATCCGGAAAACTTTTTTTGTGAAATACTAATCAGTGATGAGAAAACCTAACCCGTTTATGAAGTGTGATTTGGAAAGTACGTTGTCCTTGTCGGAGAGATGGGCTCCATTGCGTACCCCTTTGGTTTTTACCTGCTAAACTATCTTACTTCTCACCTTAAGCCATTCTAGCTACTGAAATATCTAAACCTTCTACTATCCACGTTACTACAGGCCTGATCAGGATGGATGGGTATGGGACCACTTCGAGACGACAGCAAGAATGTCAACCTATCTCGTCGCTTTTATCGTCTCAGATTTTGAAGGAAACACCAAAGTTTCCAAGAACATCACATATACCGGTGAGTGGTTGTGTTGTTGTTGCTGTTGTTCATTGTGCTGGTGGTAGCAGACAGGATGATCTATATCATGCAATTTGAGTACAGGACAAAGCTAGGAAAGATCAAAGGCCTCTCCCAGCCACGAAATCCTCCAGTTCAAACTAAACGGATAGAGAAAGAATTGTCGTGCAGTATAGATAACTGCTATCGATTTTTTAAAAGAAGGGAAATATACCGTATACAATGAACAGATTCCATTACAAATAATAAATAAATTGTATCCTAAATACTTAAGACACAGGCAAGAGTTATGCTTCAGTCCTTTCTAAATTTTGCCTATCTCTTTCTCACAGTAGCACTAAAATTCTATGCAGTTACTACATCGATAGTTAGTTTGTTCCATTTATCTGGTACTTTATTTTCAAACCAGTTCCTACCCATCTTCCCAGTAATTTTTTTTTTTTCTAATATGAAACCATTTGTGGCCTTACAATCCTGTCCTCTGTTTAATAAGAAACTAACTAAATTTATCAGGACTTTCCGACTATCTAGTGAATATAGAGTGAGACTTACCAGTCTGTCTTCAGACGAATGGTTCCAAATAATTTCCTTATTACCCTTTTTAAGCAATTACAGCTATTTTCTTCTCTCATGCTATTTTGTCTGGCTTGGTGTACTGTATGGTCAATTTTGTGGTAGAAGTTTTTTATTTTATTGTGTAATTAGCGTATGTGAATTTAGTGTCTCTTGTAAGGTATGTTTTGAGACACTGATGTCTTGTACATATGACATGCTGACAGCACAATCACACCCTTCCGCCCTCTATATTCGTTACTCGTCACACACCGTCCGGGTCATTACCACTTCCCCTCATCCACACTTCCTCTCCATCATTCCTTCTCATTACTCTGCACAGGCTTTTCCCTCTCACTACATTTCCTCCTCATAAACAGTCTGTTTCAAACCAGGCCAATAAAATATGCTTATATCACAATATAAAACAACACAACATTAGCAACAAAATTAACTAGTCAAATAAGAAAAGGTTTATGTATTCTAAATCTCTTTTAGGACCAAATATTGAGTAGAAAGAAGAGGGAATAGAGCGCGAGTGTGCGACAGCGAATGAAAACTAGTGCCTACTGGCTGACCTTAGTCTACATAGATCTAAGATGAAACAGACTAACAGCCAATAGGTAGAAATGAAGAAAGATGAGAGAAGGCTTTGTCGTATAGCGAACTCACAGTCTGTTGTTGATGATTATTTTCATCCATCCTCTTTAGCGTGGTTTGGAATATGTGACCCTTAGGAAATTGAAGTATGGCTGAAAAGCTTCTAATGTGAAATACTGTTTTTTACCACTATCTTCTGCTAGACTATGACGGCCGACTTTGGGAAGCAGCTAAGAGCATGTTTGTTTGCAGAGATACGCAAACATGTCCCTATGACCCATATGAGTATTGTATAAAATGGGGAATCTCAGACAGTGCTTCATTTTAGGTTTTCAGTCCTACTTTCAGTTGCTTAAGAACGTTATATCCTAAACTATTGTATGTAATGTAGGAAAAGTGATAGAAGACTGATGAACTTTGGGGATGATTTCTGTTTTTTATTTATTTATTTATTTTTATTTTTTTGAGGGGGGGGGACGATTACGCCCAGTAGGTCATGCAATCCTTTCTGACTCTAAAATTATGTCATTCCACATAATATTCCACTTTTATCCTGTTTCCCACCATATCTACAACCTCTCCTCTCAATGCCAACTAATTAATTAGAGCTTCTACCCTTTTCCAATTTCTCCAGCCATTTCTATTCTACTCCACCTCTATTTCCAAAAGTCGGTCTGTTTCACATCTCTCCTTGCCTCTTCCCTCATCCAACCCTCTTTCCTCCCAGCCTTTCTTTTCTCAAACTTTTTCTCTTTTTTAACTTCTCCTCCCTCCATCCCAACGTCCCACTCATTCCGACCTTTCCATTTTATGCACCTCTTCTACCTCTTCACTTCTTAACATCTTTCCTTAAAACTCCTCTTGCCTTTCTAGCATTCTCTTCGAACCTACCTTTCCATTTTAAGGTTTCTCTTTGGAATATTTTCTTTCCTTTAAAACTTCGTCACTGAAACCTGTCCTCCCATTTCTAATCTCTCCTTTCTATTCTAACTTTCCTCTCTTAACCTCTTCTTTCTTTTCTAACATCACCTATCTACAGGGAGTAGGCCGTAGCACCGGTCGAACAGAGCAGTACTCCCAAGGTGGATGGATAGCTGATAACAGGGAGAGCTGGAGTTCCCGTTTCATCAGCCCTCGGGACTATAGTCGTTCTATTTTATGAAGGCAGTTTGGGTGGGGTGCTCTGGGACCTCACTCTGTTTGCTCTGTTGCCACATCGTCGCCACACACGTGCTCTCTCTCTCTCTCTCTCTCTCTCTCTCTCTCTCTCATATTTATATTAACTACTACTAATTGTATTTTCTTTATTTTTCTCTTGTTTTCGACTTTTTTTTCACACCACCCAGGAGGTAAAGATCTATAGGTGCGTTTTTTTTATAGCTTCCATGGCGGGAGACTGACTGAGTATGACCCGCTCACGCAGGGCTGTCCCTCGTGTAACCACCTGACAACGTCGCAAAAGCAACCCTGACAAGTCTTATGAGATTTATACTATACTATAGCTTTTTTATTGAATTACATGTATGGGAGGGCGGTGATGATTCGGCCACTTTTTCGAAAAAAAATCATAATAAATAAAGTTTAAGAAATTCTTAAAATCTGCTTATTCCAAGAGGAAGCCACATCTTTTGGCTCTTTTGTGTGCTATTGTCAGTTCTTAAACTTACGTCATTTCTTGGCAGTAATACAAACTCTTAAGGTCTCCAAAATGGCCGAACCATCCCTCTTGGTGTGGATGATTCGGCCACTGGCGTTGGATGGTTCGGCCACCATGTGGGATGATTTGGCCACTTGCCTCTGGGGCTCAATGAAAGAATTAAATACAGTGGGAAAATTAAGAATCAAATTTTCATCTATGCTGATATGATTTATTGGATTTATTTTTACCTAAACAATCTCCTTTTAATGAAACAAGGAACAAACAATCTCCTTATAATGAAATTAAATAACTCTACTCTTGCCTATCTCAGATAAAATAAAACTATAATTTTGTGAAAGAAAATATCCGAGTCAAATGAAAGCTACTTCTCTTACATGCTGTTTACTCTTAACGCATTTAAAATCCAGTGAAACAAAAATCCAAAGTTGTAATACCTTTGCCTTCACTTTATGCTTTGTGAAACTGGTTCAGGTAATACTCCAATTATAGCGTTTCTTGAAACAGAAGCCTCATCAATTTCTGAGGGAAAGTAGAGAGAGAGAGAGAGAGAGAGAGAGAGAATATGTAATTTTATAGAAAAAAAGGTAAGGGGATGAGTCTGTTATGATGTGGCAGGGGTAAACCAGCTCTGCTGTCGGGCCCTGCTGCAGATGTCACTGATTGCATTGCGCAGTTGACCCTTGTGCGGTGTGGTGTGGTGAGGATCAGTCCATTCTCCCCTTTAGGGCTAAGATGCGAATGAATGTGTTTGAATGGATGAGTAAATGGGGAGTGTGTCGTCCTGTCTCGGCTACCTCCCTTATCGGGGGATTGCGAGTTCGAGCCTCGCCCGGGCTGCCGTGCCGGGAGTGGTAGCTCGCTCCTGTAACCCTAGCGGGGCTATATAGTCCAATACAGGGCTTAGCTCGGGGGAACTCCATTTCTCCCATTTTCTCCTTGGGGGAAGCAGCCTAGGTATATAGATAGATAGATAGATAGAAAAAAATTGTTAAATAAAGAAAATAAATCATTAGATAATTATGAGAGATGGTTCGGACACCTGGCAACCCTGCCGAACCATCCCTTACTTCAAGTGGCAGAATCATCCCCCATGTATAAAGATGTACACATGGCGCCCCGAAACCCAGAGTTCATAAGCTGTTCGAGTGTTACCTACTCTCACGTCGCCTATAGACAATAAATGATATTTGCACTATATATGGATAACAACCCTGAAGTATTAATGGAGCTACTGCTTACGTTGGATCACCGAAAAAGTACATAGGGGTCATGAAAAATCATAAAATCTAACCTGATGTTGCTGTTTCCCGGCCAACCAAAACAAAAACACATGTGCCATTTGTCGGCAAGATCACACAACTTCATGTGAAATCTCAATGATCTAGGTCCCCTACATTATTCAGGAAGGCCAGTGGCCGAACCATCCTCCTGGCCGAACTATCACTGCGCTCCCCTACAGAGTGTTTAAAATTCATTTATAAGTAGTTACTAGCTTAAAATAGGAGAGTGAGAGAGAGAGAGAGTGAGCACAAATAATTACACGTGTATCGGCGGCGATGTGACAACAGAGCTAACAGTGTGAGGTCCCAGATCGCCCCACCCAAACTGCCTTCATAAAATAGAACGACTGTAGTTCATTACCATCCCCCTTTGTTGAACTTTTTCAGTGTCTCAGTAACACAGAGAGTAGGCCAGCATGCTCGCCAATACAAGTCTCTCTATCAACACCAAACTACCTGTACATGCACAGTACACATTACACTTCCTTTTCAAAATTAAAACAAAAATAATGGCGTCTAATAACAAAGCCTCGGAGCCTTGGGGGGGTGGACAATAAACGCTCCCACCATCCGCCCCTCTCCCGGCGACGACTCGTGAACTGCGTGGAACCACTGTCTGACTCACTTCTTCATTTTTGCAACTTTCGCAGCCTTTCCTTTAACTTTCCCTCTTTCCAGCACCACCTCCCCTCCTCTAAACCTCATGTTCTCTTCTTAACTGAGACTCAGCTGTCTGAGGCAACTGATAGCAATCCCTTTTCTGTATCCTCCTACTTTCTCTATACTCATTTCAAAGCCAAAGATAGCTGTTGTGTATATGTATGCAATGACTTATCTTGCTCTCGTGTTCCTGAACTTGATTCTTCTGAATTCTCTGTTCTCTGGCCTCAGCTTTCCTGTCATTCTCTGACTACATATATCTGTGCTGTTTACTTATCCCCTGATTCTATTGACTTTAAACAAATGAACAACTATCTTACTTCTCGAATGGAACACATCCTATCCATTTCTCATTTCTCTGAAATATCCATTCTAGGAGATTTCAGTGTTCACCACAACCTTTGGCTCTCCATTCCTTTCACTGGTCCACCTGGTGAACAAGCCTACATCTTTTCTATCCTTAATGACCTAGTGCAGCTTGTTCAGAACCCTACCTGTATCTCTGACCACCTTAGAAAGAATTCAGACGTGCTTCACCTCTTCCTTACAACTAATCCTACTGCTTACACTACCTTTCTTCTCCGTTGGGCTCCTCCAATCACAACCTTATTACTTTAACCTGTCCTATCACTCCAGTACGGCCTGTGGACCCTCCAAAGAAACGTCAACTGTGGCACTTTGGAGCTACAGACAGAGAGGCACTCAAGCAGCATTCTTTGATTTTCCCTGGAATGATTATCGCTTCCATGGCCAGGAGCCATCTGAGTGTGCCATGTACATTATGGAGGATATTCTCTCAGGCATGGAATCATATATTCCCTTCTCATATCCATTGATTAATGCAAAAAAAACTTTGTTTCAATCATGCTTGTTCTAATGCTGCCTACAACAAGAGGAAGGCCTGGAAAAGGTACCAGAGCCAACCCATCCCTGAATCACATCTTTTTTATGTTTCTGCGCGGAATCATGCTAAGTCTGTTGTTCGCTCTGCAAAAAAATAATTTCATCAGAACTAAATGCTCTGAACTCTCCAACTCGAATTCCTCCCGCTCCTTCTGGCACCCTGCCAGAAACTTTTCTAACAACTTTACCTCATAATCTTTCCCTCCTCTTTTCCACTCTGATGGCTCCGTAGCTATTTCTTCTACTGATAAAGCAGATCCCTTTGCTCAGACTTTCTCCTCCAATTCCACCTTAGACGATTCCGGTGTTGTTCCTCCATCACTCCCCCCCCCTCTGACTTCCTCATGGCTGATCTTAAAATTTCTTCAGCTGATGTATATTCTGCCTTCACTGGCCTCAATAATAACAAGGCATATGGGCCTGATGGAGTCCCTCCTGTTGTCCTCAAGAACTGTGCTTCTGTGCTTACACCCTGCCTAGGTAAACTTTTTCGCCTTTGTCTTATCAACTTGTACTTTTCTTTCTTACTGGATGTTTGCTGTCATTCAGCCAGTCCCAAAGAAGGATGAACATTCCCAACCCTCTAACTATTGCCCAATTGCTTTAACATCCTGTGTCTCAAAGGTTTCGAGTCTGTTCTTAACAGAAACATTTTAAAGCATTATCCCTATTATAATCTTTCTGATTGTCTGTATGGGTTCCGTCAGGAACGCTCCTCTGGCGATCTTCTCACCTACCTTTCAGACTCCTGGTCATCCTCCTTTCGGGACTCTGGTGAAAGCTTTGCCATTGCACTCAAAGCCTTTTCATGGAGTCTGGCATAAATCATTAAATTCCAAATTGTATCCCTACGGTTTCTATCTTCTATCTTTGTCTTCATCTATAGCTTCCTTTCTGGTCGTTCTACAGCTGCTGTTGTAGACGGCCACCATTCTTCTTCTAGATCCATCAACAGTGGTGTTCTTCAGGGTTCTGTCGCATCACCAACTCTCTTCCTTTTATTCATCAGTGACATTCTAAGTTGTACATCTAATCCTATCCACTTGTACGCTGATGACTCCACCCTTCACCTTCCCATTCGGTTCCCGCAACGTCCATCTCAGCAGTTACTTCAACAAATGAGGGTTGAGGCTATGGCACACCTAATGCCTGACTTGGCTCGTATTTCTGACTGGAGTAAATGTAATCTTGTTTGTTTTTAATGCACCAAAGACTCGGTTCTTACACCTATCAACCCGACAAAATCATCCACAGGAGTACCCACTAATGTTTAATAGTATCCAGCGATTCCTGCATTATCCTTAAAAATAGGTGGGGTTTCATTCTCTAGGGATTTATCTTGGAAAGATTATACTGCATTCCTTCAAAATCTTCTTCCAAGAGATTAGGTGTGCTAAGCCGACTCCGTACCTTCTTTATCCCTACACAGTTTTTTACTTCATACACAGGTTTTATTCAGCTCTGTGCAGAGTACAAATCTTATGTGTGAGGAGGCTCCCCACATCCAGCTCTTCTCAGTAGGGTTGTGTCAAATGCTTTGTCTCATTAATTCTCTAACTCCTATTGGCTCCCTTCAACCTCTGTCTTCGCCGCACTTTTGCATCTTTATCTCTTTTCTATCACTACTTCAATGGTCACTGCTCTTCTGAGATGTCTGCTTGCATCCCTCCACCTGTATGACGGGCATTAGCATCCGTCTAGCAACACTCCCTCATCCCTTTTCTGTCCAATTCTCTAATACAAGATTTGGCCGTTACTTTCAGTCCTTCATTTATGCAACAGGTCAACACTGGAACTGTCTCCCTCTGTCTGTATTTCCTACATCCTATGATCTGCAGTCTCTCAAACGCAGTGTGTTCAGGCATCTCGAAATGAATGGATCTTGAATTTGGATCTCTTGTTTTTGTTTTAATTTTTTTCTTGGAAGGAACAGTTTGCGGGCTCCTGGCCTTTGGTTCCTTCTTTCTTGCATAAAATAAAGCTCTTCTTCCATCCTTAACTGAAACTCTCAGATCTCTCCATTCTCTTCTTTATTACTTAAATTTCTTTTGCTTTCTAACTTCCTTTTATAACCTATGATTTCAGTTCTAATTTCCATGTGGAATCTCTACGACCTTTTCTAACTCTGCCATTCTTTTCCCATACTCTCTTTTAACGTTCCTCTTCCAGTCTCTCCTTCCTAGTCCAACTTTTTCAGTCAAGCTCATCACAGTTCTCCCCTACCACTGTCATAAACTCTCTTTTTTATTCTACATCCCTGCCCATCTACGTCTCTCAGTCCGTCTATCCCTGTGTGTGTGTGTGTGTGTGTGTGTGTGTGTGTGTGTGTGTGTGTGTGTGTGTGTGTTTGTTTGTGTGTGTGTGGGGGGGGTGTTCGTCGGTCAGCAATAATTCTAAGAATACGGTGTGTATTTGTGGAGTGCACGCGCTTAGCGTGTGGGGTTTGTGCTCCATTACATTCTTCCTGTACGGTTGCAGTGACCTTTGACGCTAGGGTACGAATTAGGAAATTCTCTCTCTCTCTCTCTCTCTCTCTCTCTCTCTCTCTCTCTCTCTCTCTCTCTCTAACTTATGTCTGTTTCTCTATAGTATGGGCCAGAAAATCCAAGAGAGGACAGACTGAATTTGCCCTTCAGACGGCGTCCAGGGCTACCAAGTTCTTTGAGGAGTACTTCAGCATCCCTTACCCTCTCCCCAAGCAGGACCTTATAGGCATACCAGATTTCGCTGCTGGGGCCATGGAAAACTGGGGGCTCATTACTTTTAGGTGGGTGTGCTTGTGGACTTCAGTACGTAATTTTCCGAAAGGTGAGGAAATTCGTGTTTTACTAAGAGGGGTTAAATTACTTAAGAAGTCATTTCACTGGAAAAGTTAATGGAGAGTGTGTGTAATTAAACTGCTTCTCCTTTTGACTTCCGGTTTTTACCTCCCGCTTCTTCCTCTTCGATTGTGTCCCACCAGAGAGACGGCGCTGCTATACGACAACGAAGTATCGTCGGCGCACGAGAAGCAGGGTGTGATGGAGACCATATCGCATGAACTGGCGCATCAGTGGTTCGGCGATCTGGTTACGCCAGAATGGTGGACCGATATCTGGCTCAACGAAGGCTTCGCCACCTACATGTCCTACGTCGCCATGAACTCGGTGAGAGAGGGGGAACTGGGGTGTTACTTGGTGGCAGTCTTTTTTGTTGGTTTGTTTGTTTTTCAGCAGCTTTGTTGGCTTCCCGGTGCCTCATCTTTAGCAATGAAGGCTATTTCAGCATTTGACACACTAATATCTTTTGTATGCTACTGATGTTAAAATACTGCGCAACAAGGGTGACTAAAACGCAGAATGACAAGTATAAGTTACCGTTATATAATATGCATGTATATGCTTCCAGAAATTTTAAAATAAATCTCCGCCTGTCACCTGCCATTCCAAGGATGTAAAGGATTTTGGTGGGGTATGAGATTCCTTCATGAGTTTTTATTTATTTATTTTTTTCCTCTGAATCTGGCCGGGTTTGTGGAGACAGTCTCGGCGGACACAATGTGGCCCACAGTGAATCAGTAGCCTTGGAAGTCCCTATTCTTGTACAGTGCACAGGACTGATCTTTTGATGCATCCTTTCCATGCAAGACAATGTCTTATTATGCCAAACACTCTTCCAAGTAGAGGTTGAACAAAACAATGTCCATTAGAAACGAGGGGGATGCTGGCTCATTGGTGACGTCGAAAGGAACAACACTAAAATAATATAGACTGTTTGCATTATATAGTGGCAATAGATTTTATGGGGAATGTGCCGTTATCTGAATTGCACACCCAGCATCGAGAGTCAGAAGGAAACGGTCACTGCTTTAAGAGAGTCATCAACCGCGAGGTAGAGAAAAGGCTCCTTCTCGTGACGTTGTTGAAAATTCTGTGGTGTATGCAAAAGAACTTTTCTTTTTGCATGTTATAGCAACAGGAGAGGACCAGAATAATAGGTGGGCTCTGCTACGACGGTATCGAGTATTTCTTGAATTTGCCTTCATTTTTTTTTTTTTTCAATCCATGGTGGATTCATTCTGTAGGGGCCCTAGCGGACTAAAATTTTTCTGGACGCAGTACATAGTAATCTCTATCTTTTTATGAAGAAGGTCAACTTAATAAGAACTCACTGCGGAACTCAGCGACACCCTTTTTCTAACGAACAGTTCAATTGTCAGGCAGACCTGATGTGCTAACAATGACGTCATTGAGGAGGACATTTTGCAGGGTTACTTGGTCTAGGCTGCTCAGGAGGTCATGGGAGCTCCGGGTGAGTTTCGAAGAGATATTTAGTAGCTCGATGACTGGGCAATTAAGGTTGAGGATGGCCGCGATTTCCTAGGTATCTGCCGCCAGCGAGGTCAACTAAGGGGGGCCGAGCCGTAAAGTAGCATGCAAGCCAACCACACCTACCGACCCTTGTTTCAGTTAATGACGACCCCCCCCAAAAAAAAAATAATAATAATAATAATAATAATAATAATAACCTCATTTCACGAATGCATTCGTTCCTTAACTTCATCGTCCTGAAACTCTTGTGTAAGTGGAAAATCAGAGCCGTGATTTACAAAATAAACCTGAAATGGATTTTATCTGTTAGGCCAAATGAGATGGATTTTTGCAGAATTCTGCAGTTTCGTTTCATAATTCCTTCAAAAATAAATAAATAAGTAGTAAATGAATAAATAAATAAATACAGCAGCTCTTTTGTTCATTGTAATTTTATCTTCAGCTCAAACTCCCTACCACATAACTGCATTTTATTGTTTCCATTAACTGAAAAGAAATGCATTAATTATATGGAAGGATTTCAAGGTAACATGCATAGAAATATATTGGTAAGGAACAGCTGGTATGGAGCCTCAAAAGCCCAAGAACGCAGTGAAAAGGGGTAACTTATACTCCTAGCTTCATTACATTCTTTTCGAATGATATTAAAATCTTGAGGCATTATTATACTGCTGAGTGATAACCGTACCAAAAATTTCTTATCATTAGTTCTAAAGCACAGATGAGGAAAGTACTGTCTATCTATTGTCAGATGTGTCAATCCCGTAAGGAGTGACCACAAACAAATCGCCTCCATGATGCCCTGTCATCCGCCATTTCACTGCCCTCCCCCCAGCTCACACACCCCTCTCTCATATAGCACTTCACTCCATCCCTCCATCTAATCCTCAGCCTCCCCCTCCCTCTCTCCCCCCCCTCCACTTCTCTCACATACACTCTCCTCGTTAGCCTCTCGCTCTCCATCCTCACCACATGGCCAAAGTAATTGCTGACGCATATTGTACAAACTTTGAGCTATATAGCCAAAATACATTTTTAATATATGGTACGGTACATTATAGATGAGATTATACTCTGATGCTTTCTCAAACCGGGCATTTATTACCCATCACCGCCCCAGAGGGGCTCGGGGACGGGTATTTTTTCACTCGGTTTGTCTGTTTGTTTGTTTGTTCGTTTGTCTGTTAACAACTTTACGCGAGAACTGCTGATGCGATTTTGACTAAAATTACATGGACGATGGGCTATGACCTTCTGATAATCTGATTTAAGGCCTAATTGGGCCAAGGCCCAGGCCGTAGGCCCAAATTTTTTTTTTTTTTTTTAATCGTTTTTCGCCATAACTCCTTTCAAATTCGTCATATCGACATGAAACGTAAACCTAAAGGCGCATCTTTCAAATCTGCATCCTATAACTTGCCTCATTACATTAGGGGAACACCCCCCCAGTTAGCGGTAGGAGGGTCAGTGTCAGGTGGGTATGGCCTAAAATTTCAAATCGGCATAAAATCGTCAATTTTCACCAGATTTACTCTAAATCTGATATGTGACATCTTTGACTAGATATCCTGTTGTGTTTATACGTCAGCAATAAAATGACTGTGCCTCGGCACAGCTTCTTGTTGAGAATGTTGAGATTACTTTTTTCCAGTGATTGTGATAAGACATGCCTCCACTAAAATCAATCAATCAATCAATCATTTCCTGTGGCACCTCACGGGATGCATAGGGCCTAGATGAACTCTCTCCACCAACATTTGTCTCTTGCCATCTCCTTCAGGTCCCACCAACACTCCTCTCCTGCCTCTTTTTTCCGTTGTCCTCAACCAGGTTTCCCTCGGCCTACCTCTACCTCTTCTTCCTCTAGCAGTCCACTCTGGCACATCCTGTATTAAACTGCCTTCTTTTCTGTATATGTGCCCCAGCCACTTCCAGCGAGACAGTCTCACATATTCATTAACTGGTTCCACTCTCGTAATATCCCTTACACTTTCATTTATAACTCTGTCTTGCCACTTTACCCCAAGAATCCTTCTCAGTATTTTATTCTCAAATCCTAATACTTTCTGATCTGTTGCAGTTGTACTGTACCATGACTCATGCCCGTAAATTAAAGTTGGTCTAACCTTGGACTTGTAAATTTTCACTTTAGTATGTACCGAAAGCATATTATTATTCCAAATAGATTTCAACATTCCAACAGCTCGCCAAGCCTGTCTAATCCTCTCTTCAATTTCATTGTTTAATGATCCATTAGATGATATAATCGTTCCCAGATATTTAAAGTTTTCTACATTCTTCACCACATTATTCCCAATTACACAATCGATTTGGTTCTCCACGTTCATATTAATAATTTCAGTCATTCCACAATTTATCACCAATCCCACTTTTTCTCCTTCCTCTACCAGACAATCAAGCACCCTCTACATGTCGTAAATACTTCCGCAAATCAGTTCAATATCATCAGCATAGTCCAAATCCATCAGCCTCTTATTTTCTTTCTAGTTAATTACTGCCCCTGTTCTCCTTACAACCTTTTTCATAACATAATCCATAACCAAAACAAACAACAATGGCGAAAGAACTCCTCCTTGAATCACTCCTGACCTAACTTGAAATGGATCACTCAAAGAACCACCCACCATTACCTTACAAAAAGTACCTTCATGCAGGCTTCTAATAATATATACAAACTTTTCTGGTATACCATAGAATCTCATAATTTTCAACATAGCTTCACGTGAAACACTATCAAACGCTTTTTCAAAATCCACAAAACACATACTAAGTGGCATTTTCATCTCATCACCTTGTTGCATTAGATGCCTTACAATAAAAATCTGATCATTACAACCCCGACCCTTTCTAAATCCCGCTTAAATCCTCTTATTAATTCATTTTCCATTTCTTATGGTCTTATTATCTTCTAGCTATAAGACCGTTCTCGAAATAACAATCCTGTTTCAGCATACTTGCATATCGGCCCTAGGCCATTTTAAGCGATTAGTTCATGATCATGATAATCACCATCATCATACCCCGATTAGCGAAGGGAGTAATGTGTGTAGGATGTTGAAAATAAAGATTTTATGGAAGTATGGAATGTCAAATCAGAGTGATATTCAGAGATAATATAACTTACATTTTGCATCATTAAACACTTACAAAGGGCAGCCATTGTTTCAGCTGTCAGGAATACAACGTTGTCTTTTGATGTCCAGGTACACATAAATCCTTCTTTGATGAATTTTTCCTTTTTTTTTATTAACGTCCGCATCTGGTTGTCTTACATATTCACTGATTCCATTCTTTCCTCGTCACTTCATTTACATCAAAATCCTGTCTTTTCTCCCCTATAATCATATTGCTAAGAATAGCCGCTTTTCATACTCTCTGAGTATCCATCCTTCATACCCATTGTCTTCCAGTTTCATCACTGTGTCGTATAGGCTACTGAACTAGCAAGGGTACCCGATGTTGTCCGGGAAAACCCATTGGTCATGCATACCATCATAGTCTGGGACCCTGGGTGGCCACTTCCCCTGTGGGAGATCACCATGGTCCCATTCATCCTTCTTGAGTCCATTTCCCTAAGGATATATTCCCCATGGATCAATTCTTACCATGGACCTATTTTCCCATTATCCACCCACACTGCTCACCAATCCACCCAACTACTGTACCCAACCACCCACTCACCCACCTATCCACCATCCCACAAACCTTGCTCACCTACTCACCCTCATTCACTCACCCATCCTGCCCACCCTCTCACCCACCCATGCTGCCACACCACACCCACCCTACCTCCGTCCCACCCATTCCACCCACCCTCTCTCTCCACACCCACCCATCCGCCCAACCCTGTCCACCCACACCACCTGCCCTACCCATCCCTTTCTGTCCACCCATCTGACCCATTGTAGCTAATATTGACAACTTAAAAAAAAAAAAAAAAAACATTTTGGAGTGAAGGACAAGCATTCAGGAGCAGAATGGTAATCGCTCGCCAGAATATGCTGTTGATCAAGTTACAATTGCGGCCCCCCCTGGGGGTGCTGGGGGCATGGTCCCCCCCGGGGGGGTGGATGGCGGCGCCCCTTCATAGGAGGGCTGGGGGCACCACCTCCAGGGGGCCTGGGGGAAGCGTCACCCCAGGGGGGGGGCCGGGGGGCCGCAAGATGTTGGCCATATTTTGATACCCTGAAGGTTTCATGTTAATATTCAAACTGATAGTGAAATATAGTGGTGCTAAAGGCGGGCGATAAAAACTTGTTGACCTTTTGCAGTCATTTTTGTGACCTTGACCTTGACTCCAACAGCCCATTTTCGATCTAGTCCAAGATTATGGCCGTATCTTGATACCCTGAAGGTTCCATGTTGATAGCTCAAACCGTTCATGAGATATAATGGGAACACACACACACACACACACACACACACACACACACACACACACACACACACACACACACACACACACGCGGGCAAAAACATTATCGCTCCCCCTTGGTAAAGGTGGGCGATAAAAATTAACTGATAGTAAGGATGGAAGGACCAAAACGCAGAGAAACAAGAGAGGATAGACACTGATACCGTTTCGCACACGTCGTGTAATACAACGTACCCTGGGCTCCAGCAATACCTCCCCTTAATTTCCTGTTGTTAGTTAAAATTTCTTCCTAATAGTTCCTAATTAGGAGGAAACTGAACAATCCAAGTCTT
The DNA here is from genome assembly GCF_032717465.1 of Coenobita brevimanus. NCBI lineage: Eukaryota > Metazoa > Arthropoda > Malacostraca > Decapoda > Coenobitidae > Coenobita > Coenobita brevimanus. The sequence continues at coordinate 16,182,471 of NC_137027.1, forward strand.
ATCCCATATGCAATAACACTGAGAAGGTTTTTCTTTGTCCCTCTTTTTTATATTATACATACCTTAATCCTACTGCCAACAGACTTAAAAATGAGGAATTAAATTAAGCTTGCGTTGTAATGCTTCACGGTAGGAAACATTTTCTCAGATGTCTAGAAGAATTTTACTTTTTTTTTTTTTCTAAACGTGACCCTTACCTATGCCATTGCACTATAAACCTTAAGGAACGTTGTATTACATGACATGCATGCAATGGTGTCAGTCCCCATTCCCTCTTGTTTCTCTGGTTTTTTATCGTCCCATCCCCACTCCTTCTGCATTTTTTTTTTCATGTTTTATTTACACTTGTTTGTGCTCTTTTTCACATAATTAGCCATTAAGTGACAAATAATTTATATGTATATCTATCTATCTATCTATCTAATAATTTATATGTATATCTATCTATATATATATATATATATATATATATATATATACAATAGAGAGAGAGAGATGCAAAATAACCACAGGAGAAATGAAAGGAGCGACAGAGAGTACTTCCATGTATTATATCTTCAGACAGAGTGAGCAATACATATCTTTACTATGAAGTGAAGTTTCTGCATATATATATATATATATATATATATATATATATATATATATATATATATATATATATATCATCATCATCATCCGTTTGAGTATCCACTGCAGGACCGGCCTATCCCGACCGAAGTCGGGACGATACAGCCAATGTATCTCTACCAAGTGGCTTAGGCTGTCTAGTAGAGATTGTATGTAGGGTGAGAAGTGCTTTTAAGTGTAGCTGTAGTGTTGGAGTGGCTTTGGATGTGTAGTCTGTGAACCAAGTGTAATCGAACCACGCAAGCCAACTGGGTGCAAGCATACTTTACAGTAAGCGACACTTGTTCAACCACGGCACCTCTTGTGTCCGCCAATGCAGTACGTGGCCGGGTGAACACTCCCAAAGTTTATTATCCTTGCGGGGCTCGAACCCTGGTTCACCCGTGTACGAGATGCACACTCTACCACTGTACCACAGAGGCTCATATATATATATATATATATATATATATATATATATATATATATAGTGGGATCCTGCCATTGGGGAAAATATATATATATAATGGCATCATCATCAGCCGTTTGAGTGTCCACTGCAGGACCGGCCTATCCCGACCGAAGTGGGGACGATACAGCCTATGTATCTCTACCAAGTGGCTTAGGCTGTCTGGTAGAGATTGTATGTAGGGTGAGAAGTGCTTCCAAGTGTGAATGTAGAGTTGGAGTGGCTTTGGATGTGTGTGTAGAGCGTGAACCAAGTGTAATCGGCTCACGTAAGCCGACTGGGTGCGATCATACTTTATAGTATATATATATATATATATATATATATATATATATATATATATATATATATATATATATATATATATATATATAGAGAGAGAGAGAGAGAGAGAGAGAGAGAGAGAGATTCCCCAGGGCAGGATCCCACTGTTACGTAGCATGTCCCTGGATAGGGAAAGTCCTTGTAGATGTATGAAGCACAATCTTGATGGTGCGGACCATGGGACCCCCTATGGATATATAGTGCTCCACCGAATATACTGAATAAGGTGGCTCAAAAATTACGTCTCACCAAAAACTATCTGACAGGAAGGTGAAATTATTTGCAACAATCACCCAAACCATATATGAATTCTACTGTTAATGATTTCACGGGCGTTTCTGTTGGATCATAGTCTGTTAACCAATTAGACCCAGTATCCTCAATACAGAATGGAACTGGGCATTTTCAAAATTTAGAAAAGAGAGCCCTTGGGAAGGGACCTATGAGCTTTGCGACTATGAGCTGAACCGGCGAAGGGCGGTAAGCCTAGCACCCTTCCGGCAAAATCCCTCACAAAGGAACTCTGGAAGCCAATGGGTTATAGTTCCAAATGTACTTCCTCCTGTGCTTACAGGCAGTGTGTCTCCGAAAGTGAGTAGACACTGCCTCGGAAAATCAGAGACCAGGACATTAAACAAACTGAAATCCATGAAGATCTACACATATTATATAGGAAACCTTGCAGAAGATTAAAAACTTGATACCTTAATGACTGAATTAGAAAACAATAGTTGACATTGCAGGTCTGAGTGAGATCCACAAAGAAGAAGAAATATTAATTTCTCTCCATAACAGCTCCTACATATTTTATTACAGAGGAAGGCAAAATGAAAGAGTTAGTGGTGCAGCATTTCTAAGTAACAGAAATCTTGCAGAGATCATTGTTAAATTCAGCAGTGTATCTGACAGAGTAGCATGGACTGTAGTCTAGGCAAAAGATAAACCCTGAAAGCAATACAAGTATATCCACGAACTTCTCAAAGCTCTGATTTAAAAAAAAATAATAGTAGAAACATTCTGTGATGACATCTCCCAGATTATGGAAGAAGACCAGGTTCATGGGAGATTTCAATGCAAAAGTTGGCAAATCGTAACATGAAGAAGCACGTATGGGATAATTCGGAGTGGGGGAAAAGAATGACAGAGATGAAATAGTGGTAAATTTTGCTGAAATATATAACATGAGAACAATAAACATTCTTTCAGAATTGGGAGAAAGTGGACATGGAGAAGTCCAGATGGAGAAGCAAGGAATGAAATCGACTTCATTATGGCAGATAAGACAAGATCATAAATGTCACAGTTACCAAGTAAATATAGAGAGTGACCATAGATGTTGCATAGCCTGGTTCAGTTTCAGAAATGAATGAAAGAAGCTGATTAAAGATAAAAAGTTATGCCGAATAAAAGTAAGTGAAAACAAAGTAGCCATTCAGTTAGAAATAACGAACAGATATCAGTCTCTAAGTTATGCTGAGTGTCACATTGACAAGATGAATGAGGGATGAACAAAAGTGCTAAGAGAATTAGAAGAGGTAGTAGGGAAAGCTAATACAATCAAAGCCAAGAAGTATTCAAAAATGACCATCGAACTTGTGAAAAGAAGAAAAGAGATGAAAAAAAAAATGAATTAGAAAGAGCAAAATTAAATAAGTTTATCAACAAGAGAAGGAGGGAGGAAAATAAGAAGAGAAACATGGATCAGATCAAGGTGCCATAAAAAAAAAAAAAAACGAAATAGTCTGAAAGAGGTGCGAAGTAACATGGCATTAGAAAAGCAACATATATCAATGAAAGACAAAAATGGTGAGGTCCCTATATGCAGAGACAGGATGGTGAAAAGAGTTGAAGAACTTTACAGAGGAATATATGAATCAAAGACAATAGTACCAATAGCTAACTTTTCAGTTTAAACTATTGAAATACCAGGGGCAACACCAGACGAGGTAGACATTTCTCTTAAAAGTATGAAAAGAGGGAAGACTCCGGGAGACAATGTAATAGCAGCAGATTTATTGTCGGATGCAGGAGTAAAAGTGTATAATAGACTCGCCCAATTGTTTACTCAGTGTATGAAGACAAAGAAAATTCCAAAAACCTGGTGTAATGCAATAGTTCTTTTGCTTTACAAGAAAAGCGACTCAAATGATCTGAGTAACTATCATCCCATTAGCTTACTTCCAGTTACTTACAAACTCTTCACTAATGTCCTCACGAAAAGAAAAACAAATTTGGAGGAAAAACGAACTTTATGAGCAGACAGGATTTCGAAGCAGGTATTCGACTAATGATCATCTCACACAATGAATCAGCTGATTGAGAAAACAAGAGAATATATATATATATATATATATATATATATATATATATATATATATATATATATATATATATATATATATATATATAAACACTGTGCTTATGTTTTGTTGATTATGAAAAGGCTTTCAACTCATTAGTGCACAGAAATTATAAATTCATTGCGGGAACAATGAGTAAATGAGAACATTGTAAAACTGTTTGAAAACATTTAAAGTGGGAACTGCTACATTTAAATTATATATAGACTCGGAAAAAAAAAATAAGATTGTAAAGGGCTTCCGTCAGGAATATAAAATTTCACCAAATTTATTTACAGCATGCCTAGAAAACCTAAACCATTTAAGATTTGCAAATAATATTGTCTTAATTTCAGAAACAGCAGAGACATTGCAAGAAATGTTAAATGTCTTAAATAGAGAAAGTCTCAAAGTAGGGCTAAAGATGAACCGTAGTAAAACTAACGTTTAATCCAAGTACAGTAGACCCTAGTTATCCGCGGGGGTTAGGTTCCAGAGCCCCCCGCGGAGGGCAAATTTCGCGGATACTCAAGTCATCATCACAAAATGGCATATTATTTCCACATAAGCTAAGCACATCCCTGAAGAAATAAAAACATACTTTAGAATATTACAAATACATATTAACACTCACCAAGAGACTGTGTGTTCTCTTCTTAACCTTTGCACAATGAGGACGATTGCTGTATGATGATGATGATGATTGCTGTATAGATGATGATGATTGCTGTATGATGACGACGATGATTGTAGTGCAGTTCCTACAGTGCCAGTGTGGTGAGGCAACGAGATGTGTGGCGGCACTGTAAATTAGCTGTCAGTCTAGTCTGACCCTTCTGACAGGACACCAGATAACACCTTACGCTCTCTCTTTGGCTTAGAAGGATTGCCTTTATCCTTTACTTGTTTCTTGGGAACAATTTTTTACTTACACAATGAAGTACAGCAGAGTTGTAAACATGTTCAGTCAATGCTATAGGTTAAAATATAGAATCTCATATATGCCGAATAAGTTACTGTTCACTGTCCTTAGGACAGCCCAATCTATGAAGCGTCGTGACAGCAGCAGATCATCTTAATGATTTAATCTCAGGCACTGCAGACTATATACAGTACTGTATGTAAATTTTTTAAATATTATTTTTAAATATTTACCAGCAGCATCCTATTCATAATTCTTGGTAATCCTTAAGGAGACTCAGGACCACCCTATTTTGCATTTTTTCCTTACCTTAGTTCTTCGTGGAATTCTTCATGTATATTCTGACTGCACCTTCAAATTTTTTGCTTTTTATTAATTTCCGTTAAAAGTGGTACAAAGCGTCTAAAAAAGAAGTGTTTGTTTACAGACGAACATTGTCTTACGGTGCGCGAAGACAGACGGGCACCATATTAGAACGTCATTTTTAAACGAAATTACTGATATCAGTGCCTATTTATCTAAATTTAACCTAAATTTTCTTAACAACCTAACCTTATTTATCCTAACCTTACCTAACCTATTTTAGGCTTACCTAACAAATTTTATGCTAACCTAACCAAGCTTATCTTAATCTGTGTGCAAAGACAGACGGACGCCATCTAAGAACGCCGTTTTTGAGAGAAATTACCCTTATCAGAGCCCATTTACCCAAAACTAACACAACTTTTCGTAATTTAACTTAGCCTTATTTATACTAACCTAACCCATCCCATTTTACCCAACTGCATGGAGAAACCTATGTAGTAGCCCTTGATGTTTCTGAAGCTCTTGACAGAGTGAGGCACCGTTCCCTGCCATCCAAACTCACTTGCTATGGCCTATCATCTTTTGTTCCTGAGTTCCTCATATCTCAGCAACAGAAAGATAATAGTAAAAGTAGACGGTGTATATTTCAATTTACACTCGATTTCTGCAGGCGTGCCACAAGGATCACTTCTCCTCTAACCCTATTCTTAATTCATAATAATCATCTCTTATCTGTCACCCATAATCCCATTCGTTCATATGCAGATGTCTCAACACTTCACAGTTCATTCACACTTAAACACCCATTCACAAAGTTTAATATCACTAACTCACAACTCAGTACACCAATCTCCATAAATCCAGACTTATCTAAGATCACCGAATGGGGACAAAATAACACTCTCTCATTTAACGCAAGAACAACCTAATATATACAGTTTACTAACAGACAGGTATTGCCTGATTTCTATATTACTTTCAGTGGTACTAATATTCCTATTTTTAAAGGTATTGAAATTCTCGGTGTTTCACTTAATGCCCTGATCTGGACGTCTCATGTTAAATTACTTGCTAAAACCGCTTCAAAGAAACTTGGATTGTACTGAGTTCGTAACTGCTTCACTGACGTGCAGCTAGCTATTATTTACAGTAGTCACGTGCGCTCTCAGCTGAAATATTACTCACCCTTGTGGAATGGATGTGGAGAGGTCACACTAAAACATCTGGACAAATTTTAGAACAAAGTTGTTAAAATTATTAATAACCCTCCTATTTCACATGAAGTACCTTCCCTACAGGTAAGAAAGAATGTTGCCTCCCTTGCATTATTTTACAGATACTTTTATGGCAAATACTCAGACGAAGCTGCATCCATTATATCATCTCTTGACGTCCTCCCCCGCGCTAAACGTGCGTCTGGTAGTGCTCATAACTGGACTGTACACACTGACATACTGGAGACCTGCCTATCAGAATTATTTTATTCCCAGAACTGCATCTCTTTGGAACTCGCTTCTCCAGAGTGGTTTCTCCCCAAACTTCAACCTACGGCTGTTCAAGTCCAACTGTTACAGACTTTTTTATGAATGGAGGACACCTGTAATCTAGTGTGTGGATTACTTTTCTATTCATTTGTTTTTCTTTCCTCTGTTCTGGTAATGTAAAAAAAAATGGAAAAAACTTATCATTATCTAACCTAATCTAACCTGTCCCATATGTAACCATATTCTTATTTTTTATTGATGGAACTTCTTCATATTTGAAAAGGTACTTCTGTACACCTTTATAACGTCACGGAATCAATTCAAATGTAGGTATTTTTTCTTTACATTTAGGAGGTGGTCCTACGTCTCCTTAAGATTACCTAATTCTTATAACTCCAGCGCTAGTCATCATGTTCTCAGCATAAACAGTGATTGAAAAGTTTATTGTTGTAAAAGTATATAAAGTATACATACAAATAAGTGTAAATATATATATATCTATATATATATCTATATATATATATATATATATATATATATATATATATATATATAAAACTGGAAATTGTCTTGTTTTGTTGTTGATGATCATTGCCTTGGCAAAGAACAGTCAATGAGACTACCAGGTGAGCTCTTCCGTCATATCAACTATTCCTCAAGCAGGCATAAATAGTTACACAGGGCTACCAACCGTCTCCTTTCACTAAAAGCTTTCTTAGCATACCAAGTAAAAATTGAGGGCTTGTTTGTGCTTTCCCTACTGCGTAAAGTAGGGACCTACGTAGGCCCTCTCCATTTGTGTTTAAGCATACGGCCGAATGTTGGGAATAACTTTAAGGGACAGGAAAAGATCAACTTGGGTGAGAGAGCAGACTAAAGTAAAAGACATTATAGAAGTTATAACAGAACACACATGGAGATGGGCAGGTTATGTAGCAAGAATAAGAGATAACCGATGGAACAAGAGGCTAACTAACTGGTCTCCAAGAGATTGCAAGCACAGCAGAAAAAGGCCAGACAGGAGGTGGAGAGATGAGATAGAGAAGTTTGCAGGCAAAACGTGGCAGAGATTGGCTCAGTCAAGGAATTTGTGGAGAAGGTTGGGAGAGGCCTTTGTTCAGCAGTGGACTTGCAGTGGTTGATCATATCTATCTGTCTATCTATCTATCGATCGATCGATAGATAGATAGATATACCGTTGCTAAGACACCAAGCCTCTCGACATCCCATAGAAGGCTCTGAAAACTCTGCTGGAGATCTGCTCGAAAGAAGCTCCTTTCACCTGCCAGATAGGCCAGATGTATCAGCAGATCGACGATGTAGCAATGGGCAGCCCCCACAGAGTCCTGTTCACTAATTTTTACATGGGGACCATCGAATCGGGACTCCTAGCCACTAGCCGCCTCTCCCTATACCGCTGGTATGTCGACATCTTCGTTCGTATCAAGGACATTCAGGAGCTGCAGGACCTCAGACAGCGCTTCATCGCTTGCCCTGGACATAACTTCACCTATGAAGAAGCCAGCGACGGAGGCCTCCCCTTCCTGGACATACTCGCCACTGCACACAACGTAGGATTGAAGACTACAATATTCACCAAGCCCACGAACAAAGCAGGCTACTCTGCCTGAATGGAGATAGTGAGTGCCCCAGACGTTACCTGCGCTCCACCATCAGCCCCCACGTCATGAGAGCCCTCTCCCACTGCTCCACTTGGAAAAAAGCCCACCAGGAACTAGAACGAGTGACTCAAGTCCTCATTAACAACGGGTACACTAACACCGACGTATCCGACGTAATTAAGATACAAATGGACAAATGGTATACTCAACAAGACATCACTACACCCACAACAGGCGATCACATCAAGATATTCTAAAGAAACCACATGTCTACAGACTACTAGATGGATGAGATCATCAAGGACATTGTATACAGAAATATTCACCTGGAACATCTCATCATCTACTACAAAACTAGGAAACAGCCCACCTTCGGCTTCGTAACCGACCCGTCGAAACCAAGACGCCCCTTCAAGGAGGACCACGTCATTAACCTGCATAACTGCAACAGTGAGCAGTGTGAACCTTACTCATACATTGGAATGACACTGACCAGAATATCGAGGCGCCTCACCTCTCACCTTCAAAATGGAACCATTAAGAACACTACGCCACCCTAAACAACTCCCGTATGAGACGACAAGACTTGGAAGAGAACACCAAAATAACCGATATAGAACATGGCCCTCGCCGTCTTGTGTTTCTAGAGGCAATCTACATTATCACAAAACAACCTACAACAAATACACAAGTCGAAGATTCCTAAATCCTTCCATTATCAAAACACACGTATGCTTAGCCAACGATGCAGGCAATGAGTGATCAACTTAGCTGATCAGCTCCTCCCACCTGTCCCCACGTGATTCACCTGAATCGTATTTAAGCAGCCACCAACGACAGAACCATGAGATCCAGCCTGAAGATGGAAAAAGATAGTTCTGAAACGTCTCTGCCCTTTGTGGAACTCCTGAAGAAACTCCAAGAAGATCACCAAAAAAATTATACAGCAAACAGAAACCATACATACGAAAATCATGGAGAAGAATGTGCCACAGCTTTAAACCTCGTATGCCTCCAAGAATATATATATATATATATATATATATATATATATATATATATATATATATATATATATATACTGGGGTAGGTGGGGGCTCCCACCATCCACTCACTCGATGTAGTGCTGCTCTCAGGTGACTGCTCTTTCCTCTCCTCCCTCCATTACTGCCTTCCTCTTCTGTCTTTGTTTACTTCATTCCTTCCTCGTTCTTCTGCCTAAGGGTGACTTTACACTCCCTCTTTTGTCTTTTTTTCATTCTTTTCTCTTCCTTCTGCCTGTGGGTGACTCTACACTGAGAGACAAGCTGAATGGTTTCCTGTACACCAGGAAACCATTAACTACGCTGGGTGGTAACCATATAACCAAATTAGGGCGCCTGGTGGTCTAGTGGGTAATTACGGAGCTCCAATCGGATTGAGCCGGTGAAGGTTTATATCCAAGGAATGGTTGGGGTTATTGTTCACGTGATGCCACTCAGGGATGAATGAGGCTGGTCACTCTCATCTTAAATGTCAGCACCAACTTGCCTAGCCCCGGGCTCCTATGCTCCTAATGGGGCAACGCAGGATTGGATGATTAATGGATGGATGGACACATATTACAGAACAGAGGAAGGAAAAAGAAATGAATAAAAAAATAATAATAATCCATACACCAGATTACTGGCGTCCTCCATTCATAAAATATCTGTAACAGTTGGACCTGAACAGCTGTAGGTTGAGGTTTGGAGGAAAACAACTCTGGGGAAGCGACTTCCAGAGGGAAGCAGTTCGGTGAATAAAAGATTTGTGATAACTAGAATTTCTGCAATATTTCTGTGTGACTCCAGTCATGAGTGCTGCCAGACGCCCGTGTAGCACGAGGGAAGGCACGGAGAGGTGGCACCATGGACGCAACTTCGTCTGAGCATTTGCCATAAAAATATCTGTAAAATAATGCAAGGGAGGCAACATTCTTTCTTATTTATAGGTGAGGTAGTTTATTTATAATAGCAGGGTTATTAATGATTCCAACAGCTTTGTTCTGAATTTTGTCTAGTTGTCTTAATGCAACCTCTCCACATCCATTCCACAAGGGTGAGCAATATTCGAGCTGAGAGCACACATGACTTATAAATTTAGCTAACTACTCGTCAGTGAAGAAGTTACGGACTCTGTACAATAATCCAAGTTTCTTAGAGGCGGTTTTAGCAAACGATCTGACATGAGAGGTCCAGCTGAGGGCATAGTTAAGTGAGACATCGAGAATTTCAATACTTTTGGAGATGGGAATATTAGTAGCATTGATGGTAATATACGAATCTGGAAATATCTGACTATTAGTAACTTGCACATATTTGGTTTTATTAGCATTAAATGAGACAAGGTTGTTTTGTCCCCATTCACTGATTGTAGATAAGTCTTGATTTATGGAGATGGCTGTACTGAGTTGAGAGTTAGAGATATTAGACTTTGTAGATGGGTGTTTGAGTGTGAATGAATTGCGATGTGTTGAGTCATCTGCAAATGACTGGATGGGATTGTGGGTGACAAATAAGAGATCATTATATGAACCAGGAAAAGGGTTGGCGCCAGAACTGATCCCTGTGGCACGCCGGCGTTAATTAAGTGGAAATTGGATTATAAATCATCCACTTTACTCTTATTTTTCTGTCACTGAGATATGAGGAAAGCAGAGAAACAAAGGACGTTAGTCCATAGCAAGGGACTGAAGGGAATGGTGCCACACTCTATCGAAAGCTTTAAAAATATCAAGGGCTACTGCACGAGTTTCTCCATGTTGGTCAATTGATTGATGGATGGTATGAGTCAGGAGATTGAGTATGTCAATGGTGGATTTTTCGTGGCGAAAACCATACTGTCTATCACTAATTAAGTTGTTGGATTCAAGATGTTTAACTATGTGCTTATTAATTAAAATTTCAAATACTTTACCAAGAGAAGATGTGACAGCTATGGTCTCTAACCAGACTGGTCAGAGGAACTTCCTTTCTTTGGAATTGGGTGGACAATGGCCTCTTTCCATGAATTAGGGAATGAAGAAGTATGTATGCATAGTCTGAATAATTTAACTAGAACAGAGGCAAGTTCTGGGGAACACTTTTTCAAAACAGTTGGAGGAATTCCATCTGTGTCTGGAGCTTTGTTGGCTAGTAAATTGTTTAGGATGGATTTTACGTATCTTGTCTGTATTTTAAGTGGAACAAGTTCGGAAAAGTCAAGTTCTAGTACTGGGACGTTCTGACTGACTTCCTTTATGGTAGAATTTCTGGCAAATGTATTGGCGCTTTCCCATGTGGGTCATTTGTAATGTTGCCATCTGAAGATTTTAGTGGGGGAATGGATGATGACTTGTTAAAGTTATTATTGAAAGAATTGAGAGTTGACCAGAATATTCTATTCTCATTAGGGTTAAGTAGTTTTGATGCTTGATTTTTTAGAAAGTTTGATTTACCGAGATTTATTACAGGTTTTGCATGGTTTCTAGTAATTATAAACTGAGAGTGATTCAGATTTTTTTATTTTGAGTAAGAGTTACATGCTAATGACTTATGGGCCGTTGCACTGGCACAGTTGCTATCAAACTATTTTGGAGAGTTTGATCGTTTAGTGAACTGCTGACTTGGTATGAATAAATCCATACCAACTAGTATTAAGTTATTAATGTGGGACTGGGTAGAAATGACATCTCTGAAGAAGAAAGGCTGCCATGGAATGTCAACAAGACAGTTTCTAAGTCCACCCCAGTTTGCCCTATCAAAATGCCCGGGTTACCCTGACAGTTCAGAATGGGGAGTTTTGTGGGGGCTAACTAATAAGCCTTTGATGAGGTTGTGGTCAGAGGATCCAAGTAGTGACAGTACTTCTATCCTGTACTAATCTAGATTATTTGTCAGGAATAGATCCAAGAGATGGGCATTATGGTCAGGATTATCTGGTACTCTGGTTGGCTGCTTTACCAACTGCGTGAGATGAAACGATTCTGCAAACAGTTTGCACTCTAGACCAGTATCATCAATCCTGGCAGAATGCAATATTCATTCATCATTATGTACTTTAAATTCACCCAAAATAGTACTTTCGGTGCTAAGGGCAAGGTTAAGGTTGCTCAACTGTGTGGATATGGAGAAGTGCAGGTGCACTGGGTTCTGAAGAAGCATTGAGGGAATGATAGACTACACAGATATATTTGGTAACATTTAGATAATTTAGTTTATACAGTGAGTAATCAAAATTTGTTGAAGCGAATTTTAAAACAGTGTCAACTGCATAATTATATTTGATATAATAACAGGTGCCACCTGTGTTACTGAAATTTGTGAGGAGATGGTAACCAGGAAAACAAAGTGGGGATATTTCGGTAGAGAGATTTGTGGTTCTGTGAGGAACAGGGCCAGAGGGGAAATGGACTGTAGGAAAAAATGAACTGAATTTAGATTGGTGCTGAGACCACGGATATTGGTGAAGAATAAGGCAGCACCTGCACTTCTCCGCTGACGAGCATGAATGGCATTTGCAACAGTTGCTGCCGGCGCAGTCGCTTGATAGCGACCGGGAGGGCCCTGTGCCGCCAGCCCTACCCTGCCGGTGGTGGCAGTCCGAGATACCACCTCGTTTGCTAGTAATAATGCAGCGACCATTGCTAAAGGGAGTGGAAAAAGGTGTGATATCTCACGTGCATATAGTGTGGTATAGACTGTTGAAGGTAGAGGTATTAAGAGAGTATGCTGGCCTACTTTCTGCGTTAATGAAAGAACTGAAAATGTTCAGCAAAGGGAGATGGTCAGGATCAAGTCCTGAGGGCTTGTGAAACGGGAGCTCCAGCTTTCCCTGTCACCAGCTTGCTATCCACCTCGGGAGTACTGCCCCTGTTCGACTGGTGCTACAGTCAACTCTTCTCTCTCTCTCTCTCTCTCTCTCTCTCTATATATATATATATATATATATATATATATGTGTGTGTGTGTGTGTGTGTGTGTGTGTTGGAGAAACACACATTACTCGTCTGTACATATGTGGAAAGTTTTTAACGCTAAAGCCGGGAATCGAACCCGAGACCTCTAGATAGAATTCAGGCACTGTTACCACTACACCATGGCGTGATAAAAGCTAAGCCACCTGAATTCAACGACGAACCAAGTTAATCGGTTATGAGAGGATATATTTCAACCCCAACCCATATGATGATACATATTTCAGACACGTCAGGATTTTTGCTTAGCGCCACGCAATGTGGAAAGTAACAGAGCAGTTTTAATTTATCCCAGCCAGTACACAAGCGTTTTCCATTTTTTTATGCTGGAGAAACAAACATTACACCTGTGTACATATATGGAAAGTTTTTAATGCTCCAGCAGGGAATCGAACCCGAATCCTCAAGACAGAAGTCAGGCACTGATACTACTACACCATGACCGAGCTGAGTGGGGCTAAGCAACAATCTTAATGTATCTGAAATATGTATCATCATAGGGGTTTGGGATGATATATATCCTCCCATAACGGATTTACCTGGTTCGTCATTGAATTCAGATGGCTTAGCTTATATAACGCCATGGTGTCGTGGTAACTGTGCCTCGCTTCTGTCTAGAGGTCTCGGGTTCCATTTACGCTTGGAACGTTAAAAACTTTATATATATATATATATATATATATATATATATATATATATATATATATATATATATATATATATGTTTTTGGTGTTGGAAACGTTGGAAGAGGGGAAGAGAAGTGTAGATGAGATGTGGGAGGATGTGAACAAAGTTTTGCATGAGACTGCTGAATGTACGATTGGAAGGAGACATAGATTCAGGAGAAAGAAATGGATATCAGAGGAAACGTGGGATATGATAAAAAAGAGAGGTGAGGCTAAATTGAGGAGTGAGATGCAATGCGTTGATGAACGAGAGATTGAATTAGCAAGAGCTGCGTACTGGAGTTTGAATTCAGAAGTAAGAAGGTTAGCTAGGAGAGATAAAAGATGTGTGGATGAAAAGGCTGCAGAGACTGAAATCTTAATAAACAAAAATGATGGACAGAGTCAAAGAATAGCATATGAATCGATTAGAGAACTGAGTGGTAATGCAGGTAAACGCAAGGAAATACCAGTTAGAGACAGGGAAGGAAATTTATTGACCAAAGATGGAGATATTAAATATAGATGGAAAGAGCATTTTGAGACAGTTCTTAATAGACCAATACCACCAGAAGAGGATATAACGTCTGCTCAGGAAGATTTAAATATAGAAACAGGAGAGTTGAGGCTTGCAGAAGTGGAGAAAGCAGTAAAACAGTTAAAGAATAATAAGGCACCAGGGGAGGATGGTTTATTTCCGGAAATGTTTAAAGTGGAGGGGGATAGATTAATAATGATCTTGACCAAGCTATTCAATAAGATATGGGTGACGGGGTTACTACCATCAGTTTGGAAGAATGGTGTAATTGTTAAAGTTCCGAAGAAGGGAGACCTGAGTGAATGTGGTAATTGGAGGGGAATCTCTTTGTCACCGATAGCTTTGAAAGTTTTCAGTAGAGTGTTGTTAAATTGGTTGGAGCCGGTGGTTGAGGGTATTCTGAGGGATGAACAGGCTGGTTTTAGAAAGGGACGTGGTTGCAATGATCAGATCTTTATAGTTAGGCATTTGATGCAGCAAGTTAATGAAATGAGAGTACCGTTAAGTCTTTGTTTTGTTGATTTTGAAAAGGCTTTTGATAGTGTTTCGAGAGAGACTATGGGGAGGATCATGAGACATTATGGAATACCAGAGGAGTTTGTGAGGGTCATTATGAACATGCATGAGGACACATTTTGTAAAGTGATGGTTGATGGTTGTCTGAGTGATTCGTTTGAAGTCAAGTCCGGAGTAATTCAAGGTGGTGTTCTATCGCCTTTACTATTTATATTGGTCATTGATTACATTATGAAACGCGTTGGAACAGAAACCGGTGCAGGTATACTTTGGGGAGAGAACATGAAACTTTTGGATTTAGATTATGCAGATGGTATAGTTTTGATTTGTGATGGGCCAGAAGAGATGCAGAGAGTGTTGGACTGTTTGGTGAATGAAGGTCGCAAGGTGGGTTTGGTTATTAATTGTGGAAAAACTTAAATAATCAATATGAATATGGAAAATGCGCAGGAATGTGTAATTAGAGGTATGGTTGTAAAGCAAGTTGATAGGTTTAAATATTTAGGTACTTATTTAGCCAAGGATGGTTCTTTGAACTTTGAATTCGAGGAAAGGTTAAAGAAGGCTAATCAGGCAATGGGAATGCTTAAACATATTTGGAATAATAACAATTTTTCTGTGCAAACAAAAATCAAACTTTATAAGGTAATGGTTAGGAGTATCTTAATTTATGGACACGAGTCTTGGTACAGCACAGTGACTATGGAAAATAAATTCTTGGTGTTTGAAAATAAAGCACTTAGAAGAATATTAGGAGTTAAGTGGTGGGAAAGGATACCAAATAGTAGAAGTAGAGAAATAACGGGAGTGCAGCCGATCGATGAATATGTTAGATTCTCACGATGGAAGTGGCTAGGACATGTGTATAGGAGACAGGGAATAGTACGAGGTACACCAGGGTGGATGGCACTTGGTAGGAGAGGTAGAGGAAGGCCAAAAGAGACGTGGGTGAGGACAATGAGACGGGAAGCTGGAGATGAGTGTTGGGGAGATCTTGAGGAGTTAGCACAAGATAGGATGTGGTGGTGTGAGTTCATCGAGGCCCTATGCATCCCCGAGGGTGCCACAGGAAATGATTGATTGATTGATAAAGATAGATAGATAGATATAGATAGATAGATAGATAGATAGAGATAGATAGACAGAGATAGATAGATATAGATAGATAGATATAGACAGATATAGATAGATAGATATGTCAATACAATCGACTACAATTTTTTTTGGGGGGAGTAAAAGTAAGCATTCTTGATGTACATCTGGAACAATGAAAAGCATCACTGAAGTCAAGCTGTATTATACTGTACTATGAGGGTAAATAACTACGGGTACTTTCTTTATACCTGCGGCCACCACAACCACCACCATTTGGGGATAAGGGGGAGGAGGGGGTCATCCTTTTGGGGGCTTCTTCTTCTGCACTGAAAGAGGTAACTTTCCAGACTCAACATTTTCAGCAGTGCGTTAATTGGAAACAGCTGCACACGCATATACGTACAGACATGTAACACTTAACCTTTGTACTTTAGGTAAAGACAGCTGCGTGCTTGATGGCAAGTTTGCTTTCTATAAAAACACTTAGCCACTTCACTACCCTCGGTAATAGCGAGTCTTATGGTGCGTTTCTTGTAGGCTGTACATACATAGTTTCACATACTAACCCATAATCTCCCAGAGTTCCTGCGCGAGAGATTTTGCTGGATGGGTAGAAGGCGTACCATCCTCTGCCTGTCGGCTCATAGTCCTTCATAGGTCCCTACCCCGGGGTTCCCTTCTTTATTAACTCTTGGAAATGCCCAGTTCCGTCCTATATTAAGAACACTGAGCTAAGAGACTTACAAGAAGACTGACAAAATTGCGCGTTTTTCAAATTTTACCCAGCCATAACTCGCTTGTGCATGGCTCAATTGACTTCATTTTTTTTTTTTTTTCATACAAGCAGGGGCGTAGCCAGAAAGTTCACAAGGGGGGGGGACAAAGATGTCTGTAGATTTTTTAAAAGATGGAGGGAGGAAGGCGAAGCTAGCCTCTGCAGCTGGGGGGTCTGGGGGGGCACTGAGCCCCCCCAGGAAAATTTTTGGAAATTATGTACCTTTAGGGGCTTTCTGAAGCCTATGAAGCTATTTATTGGAATATTTAGATGATAGCTCATTATTGTGAACATGAAAAATAGAGCAAGAAAATTATTTGGCCAAAAAGAAGCTTTTTTTTAATGATCCTTATGGAATAAAAGAACAATAATACATCTGGGAGTCTCATCATCGTCATCTCTCTCTCTCTTTCTCATATATATATATATATATATATATATATATATATATATATATATATATATATATATATATATATATATATATATATATATATATATATATATATATATATATATATATATATATATATATATATATATATATATATATATATATATATATATATATATATATATATATATATATAAGAAAGAGAGAGAGACAGATTTATTTATTTATTTATATATCTATTTGTTTTTAAAGATTTATATATTTTTTTTAGCCCCATACGATTTCAAGACCCTCAAGGGGGGCGGCCGCCTTCTCCGCCCACCCCCCCATCTCTACGCCCCTGTATACATGCACAAAATTAAACGGCAATATAAACATCAAATCAAATTATTTTTATCTTCCTTCCTAGCTGAGACTGATTTGCTGTTTTTACTGTTTTCTGCCCATCGCTACTACCAGCGCTACCGTGCTGTTAATTTGTCATACACGAGAAATCTACGGACTTGACCATCCAAAATCTAAAGGATAATGAGTTTCATATATTTTCATTAGTAACAGCACTAGAATGGGATTTTTACTTTGTCGAATTAAAAAGCACTTAGCAACTGCACTACCCCAAGTGATTCCAAATCATATGGTAGGTTT
>NC_137027.1:16202649-16422649 GCF_032717465.1 Coenobita brevimanus
CGCCCTCCAAATCCTCCAGCCGAAGCCGGCAGGAAAAAGTCAGAAAGAACACCACGCCGTATAGAAAAACTGGCGTGGACATTTTACAGGAAAGTGTGAAAGGAGAATAGAGACTATCATAGTGTAACCTGAAAAGAAAATTTATTTTTTAATTAGTATTGGTTATAATATTTTCTTTATTCGATATCCCTGATTTGTCATAAGCTTATCTAGCCTATGATTTAAACTCACAATGTAAGAGGAAGAAACTACTATACTCGTAAGCTTATTCCATTCGTCTACTACTCTATTACCAAACCAATTTCTACCGATTTCCTTTCTGGAAACGGAATTTTCTAGTTTGAAACCATTATTTCTAGTTCTATCCTGTATGCTCACTTTAAGTACCTTGCTAATATCTCCCTTATTTATACCATTCATCCACTTAAAGACCTCAATTAAGTCTCCCCTTACTCTACGCCTCTCTAGCGAATGCAGACTTAGTCTTTTCAGTCTGTCTTCATATGACAGGTTCCGGACGTCATGTATCATTTTAGTCATTCTTCTCTGTACATTTTCTAACGAATTAATATCCATTCTATAGTAAGGACACCAAAATTGTACTGCGTAGTCTAAATGTGGCCTTACTAATGCTAGATAAAGTTTCAGTATTACTTTAGATGATCTATTGCTCACGCTTCTCGAAATAAATCCTAGGACCCTATTTGCTTTATTTCTCGCATTAATGCACTGTTGCCTAGGTTTAAGGTCGTTACTAATCATAACTCCTAGATCTCTCTCGCATTCCGATTTGCTAATTTCTTTGTTATCTAAGCTGTATTTAGTATCTCCAATGGTCTTGCCTACGTTAAGTACTTTACTTTTTTCAACGTTAAATTCCATTTGCCAAGTTTTAGACCATTTGGACAATGTATCGAGGTCTTTTTGTAAGTAATGGCAATCGTCAGTCGAGTTAATGATACGCCCTATTTTTGTATCGTCGGCAAATTTGCTGATTCTGCTATTGACTCCTAAGTCTAGATCATTTATATATATGATAAATAATAAGGGACCGAGTACTGAACCCTGTGGTACACCGCTAGTTACTAATCCCCAGTCCGACTTAGTTCCATTTATTAATACTCTCTGCTTTCGTCCTTTCAGCCAGGATTCTATCCATTTTAAGATATCGCCGTCTATACCGTGTGCTCGAACCTTTCTAACTAACCTTTCGTGTGGGACCCTATCAAAAGCTTTACTAAAGTCCAGATAAATAACATCGTAAGCTTTATCGCTATCTACTGCCTCATAGACCTCCGAGTAGAATGACAACAAATTTGTGAGGCAGGATCGTCCTTGCCTGAATCCGTGCTGACTTTCGTTTATAAGATTAAATCTTTCTAAGTGTTCTCTAATCTTATTTGCCAAAATTGACTCTAACATTTTTCCTACTATTGACGTTAGACTTATCGGACGATAATTCGACGCAGCTGATTTATCACCCTTTTTAAAGATGGGCACTACGTTTGCGGTTTTCCACGCCTCTGGAACTTCTCCTGAACTTAAAGAGTCATTAAATAACGTTAAAAGTGGCTGACATAATTCTTCTTTGGTTTCTTTTATAATTTTTGCATATATATCGTCCGGACCTGGCGATTTTTGAGGTTTTAACTTGTTAATTTCTTTCAATACGTCCTCCTTACTAATGGTTATTTTACTAAGAATATTTTCCGTATTCTCATGGTAAATATTTGCTGCTTGAGGGACCAGGCTTAGATTTTCCTTGGTGAATACTGATATGAAATAATTATTTAGGATGGAGCACATTTCTTTATCTTCACTGGTAATGTCACCTGATTCTGTTCTGAGTGGTCCTATCCTATCTTTATTTTTCGTTCGGTACATTTGATAAAAACCCTTGGGGTTTACTTTTGATTCACTTGCAACCTTAATTTCATAACTTCTCTTTGCTTTTCTTATCTCCCTCTTTACTTCTCTATTTAAAATTGTGTACCGGTTACGTAAGTGTTCCTCTCCACGTTTTATTTTTCTATATATTCCTTTCCTTTGGCCTATGAGAGATTTTAATCTGTTGTTTAACCATCTTGGTTCTGAATTGTTAGTTCTAAACGGTTTTGAAGGAATATATCTATCTTGGCCTCCGTATATTATATTTATTAACTCGTTATACTTCTCACTGGTCGAACGTCTGTTTGGTACTGGAGCTGAGTTAATTTCCGTCACCTGGACTACATTCCCTATCTACCACCTCCCCCCTCACAGATACCTGACGGACGTCCCCACGTGCTTCCTGCGCCTGACCTATGACCTGGGGATCCCCACTAACCTGACATTCCCTCAAATAGCTAATCTCCCTGTGGAATACCGTTCGAAAATAAGCTCTTAAGCCATCGAAATCTCCTAGACGAAAATTAGGAACGGTGGAGGTATTTTCAGTGGAACAGACATCCCAAATAAATTTGAACTTAATTTCTTCATGATCGCTATTACCAAGTCGTCCACCAACCTCTATATCGCTAATGATATTTTCTTTATTAGCTAAAACCAAATCTAGTATATTATTACCTCTGGTGGGCTCCCTGATATACTGATAAAGGAAATTATCCTGTACTACCTCTAGAAATTCCTCTGACTCTGCATCTCCTGTCTGATTTCTCCAATCTATCCTTGGCAGATTAAGGTCCCCAACAATTATTACTAAGCTGGACTGTGATGCTTTCCTAATTTCCTCCCAGAGGTATTTACTATCAGCTCTACTTAATTTTGGAGATCTGTAAATTGCTCCTAAGACTAATTTCTCCCTATTGTTACTAATTTCAACCCAGACACTTTCTGTGTCCCTATTTACTTTAATGTCTGCTTTATTGTAACAGTTTAATGAATCCTTTACATAAATAGCTACCCCTCCCCCTTTCTTCCCTGACGGTTTGACACAAAAATATTATAGCCTTTTATCTGATATTCTGCTAAAAATTCTCGAGTGTCTGTATTCATCCAAGTTTCACTAATAACGGCAATGTCTATTTTCTCTGTACAAATTAAAGCCCTCAGTTCGTCCATTTTATTACGTAAACTCCGGCTGTTTGTGTAGTACACTTTCAGATTATTACGAGTAGTTATGCCTTTACCTTGGCATTTACTGTTATTTATTTTATTACTAACTGGGAAACTCTTTACTTTACTAATATAACAATTTTTTGTACTATCGCTTATCGCCCTTCTATCATCGCTTGTTCTATCATCTATCATCGCCTGCTCAATTTGAGGTGCCTGAGTGGATGTATCTACACTATTGGTTGAACTTTTGTTCTTAATTTTGCAAGTATCGATGCATCTATCCAAACATGGTAATAATGATTTCTGACTGTAGTTGCTGCATCTTCCTGTACACCTACTTCTCAATCTCGAAAAAATCCCTCCAACTCCCTATCTATCATTCCAGCTAAAACAGTAACTCCTTGCCTGCTAAGATGAGTCCCATCCCAACTATAGAAGGCACTTCGTCCATAAAACCGGTCCCAGCTGTCTATGAAAGGAATTGCATTATCTTTGCAATACCTTTCAAGGCGGCAATTAAACCCTATTGCCCTGCTCAACCATTCCCTTCCAACCCGCCACCTTGGTAAAACACCAAGCACTACAGGGGTTCCTCCCCTCTCCCTAACCTTTTCTAACATCAACTTGTACCTTTTCCACAGTACATCACTCTTACGGCTACTAATATCATTGCCTCCTACACTGAGGCACACAGTGGGTTTGTCACCACTTTCCTTTACGATATTTGAAATTTTATCTACCACATTAGCCACCCTGGCCCCTGGAAGACACACATGTTTAGCGAGTGGAGTATACATGGCCCTGTTCAGATATCTCACCTGGGAGTCTCCAACAACAACAACATTTTTCTTACCTTTCTTGTTCTGTTTATACTTACCTGTACTGGAAGTTCTCTCACCGTCCTTCTCCTCTACTTCCCTCTTCTCCTCTACTTCCCTCTCTGCCTTCCCTTCACATTCGTCCCGTAGTGTGTCAGAATGTATTAGTTGTCTTAATTTCCGTTTGCTTTTTAAGAGTGAACTTCGTTGCACCCTTGTTAACAAGTGTCCAACCTTCAGCCTTTTTCTCTTTCTCCTCCAACATCTCCTCCAACAATTCCCTCATTTGTGCCTTCTCCTGCCTGAGAATTTGTACCTCCCGCTTCAGTTCGAGAAGTTCCTCCTTTAATTCAAGGTAGTCCTTTTCAGTACCTGCAGTGGGGACACAGCTCTCTGCCGAGGAAGCCATTACGCACTAGTTCACACAAGGTAGCACACACTATCACGGGTCACTACGGGTCACCACAACACACACACTCACGGATCACTAGCACAGCACTATCGCTGATCACTACAACACACTAACACAACCACTATCACAGATCACTAAAGCACACTAGCACAACACTACCACAGGTCTCTAGCACGTCTTGGAGGAGACTCTCCATCCTGGAGGCTGAGGCCCATTTATTAATAAGGTCATTAGCCATGTTTTGGGGATTAGGAGGGAGAGTGTTCCCCAACCTCACCTGGGGTAAGAGGGAGGATCCCCCACATGGAGTTGGGGAGAGCGGAGGGGGGATGCTGTAAGCTTCGCGCATGACATGGTGAGACGAAACCACATCTGCTTCATTACTATCAATACGGAAACTCAGCAATACTGAACAATACTAAAATAATGATTAACTTCATGAACTATGTTTATGTGAGGAATAAATCATGATAAAAAGGGAAAACTATATGTTTCAGTTTGTGTATTAAGGAAATATTACGCTGTATAATCATAAACTGTGGGTGAAGACATGCCCATGACTTGAGAAGACACTGATCCAGACTGAGACTTGTGGATGGCAGCCTTCAGAGATCAAGGTCAACACACTCTAGCAGTGTTAATCTAATCATTATAATGATTACAACATCTTAGGTTCAAAGACTAACATGGTGATCCTAGCATTAACACCTACACCGAGACAAAAAATGATAATGGAGTTAAACTACTTAATAACTACCGTAGTGAAGGCTTTTGATGCACCAAATGAATGTGGTTAAGTATATATATATATATATATATATATATATATATATATATATATATATATATATATATATAATGCCAGACGCCTCAATCCCGTTGGGGTGGCCACAAACAAATCGCCTCCACGTCGCCCTGTCCCTCGCCATTTCACTGCCCTGCTCCCAACTCACACCCTCATCTCTCACATACCTCTCCACCCCATCGCTCTATCTCATCCTCGGCCTCCCCCTCCCTCTCCCCCCTTCCACCTCACTCACAAACACTCACTTCGTCATTCTTTCACCCTCCATCCTCTCCACATGGCCAAACCACCTCAGTGTATTCCTCCTAACGCTTCCTGTCACATCCACATCCACACCACAACACTCCTTTATATCCTCATTTGTCAGCTCTCCATGTGACTCCACAGGCTTCTCTTAAATAACTCATTTCCACTGCTCTCACTCTTGACTTGTGTCCTTCCAACAACGTCCAAGCTTCACTTCCATACGTTAGAGTTGGTATCACAATACTGTCATGTAGTAACTTTTTCATTCCATATATATATATATATATATATATATATATATATAATATGAGTGTGTATGTATGTTTGTGTGTGTGTTTGTGTGTGTGAGAGAGAGAGAGAGAGAGAGAGAGAGAGAGAGATTCACTGTTTGCCTATATCCTTATTAGCGAAAAACTGATAGTGTGATTCAACTTGTTATGATTGTTTAGGCTAAATTTTCGAACCATGTTTCCACTACCATCACCACCACCACCACCACCTCTCATTCAATGACAAACTTAGTTTCTGGCAGACTATAAGGCAAAACTGGATATAGCTTCCTCACCAGCGAGGTGAAGAAACCTGGGTTAAATCATGATTGGCTGCCCAACCTTCTTAAGTGTAACTGGGTGCAGAACTAACAAGACGAATATAATTGGATGATTTCTCTATCCAGCTACTGTGCGGTCAGGAATAGTTTGCTTATATTAGAGGACTGTAAAAAAAAAAAAATCGAGTTTATCCCTTTTCCTTGTGAAAGATAAAATGGATTTCATTCAATAAAGAAATCAATTTGACAGAAGAAACGAATCGGACTAATAAAGCGTCCGGAACACTGGTATAGCCAAGACTTTCAGCCAAATCTTGACACCTTTTACCATATAAAATGAGAGCATTTTATTCATTATTATTTAAAAACAATTCTATCGTGTCACTTTAATGCATTGGACGCATATAAGGACGTTATAGACTACCAGAAACTAAGCTTGTCATGGAATAAGAGGAGGAGGAGGTGGTGGTGGTGGTGGTGGTGATGGTGGTGGCAACATGGTTCGAATATTTAGCCTAAACAGTCTTAAATAGTTGAATTATACTATCAGTTTTTGACTAATAACGATATGGGCAAAGAGTAAATCTCTCTCTCTTTCTGTCTCTCTCACATTGTATTATATATATATATATATATATATATACTTAATCACATTCATTTGGTGCATCAAAAGCCTGCATTACGGTAGTTATTAAGCAGTTTAACTCCATTATCATTTTTTGTCTCGGTGTAGGTGTTAATGTTAGGATCACCATGTTAGTCTTTGAACCTAAGATGTTGTAATCATTATAATGATTAGATTAACACTGCTAGAGTGTGTTGACCTTGATCTCTGAAGGCTGCCATCCACAAGTCTCAGTCTGGATCAGTGTCTTCTCAAGTCATAGGCATGTCTTCACCCACAGTTTATGATTATACAGCGTAATATTTCCTTAATACACAAACTGAAACATATAGTTTTCCCTTTTTATCATGATTTATTCCTCACATAAACATAGTTCATGAAGTTAATCATTATTTTAGTATTGTTCAGTATTGCTGAGTTTCCGTATTGATATAGTAGGGCTCGCGTATGTTTGCGGCTGTGGTGTGGCCCCCACCTGTGTACAATGGTGCCACGTTTCCTCAACTTGCGATGTGAAACGGAAGCTATTTATGTACAAGGCATCACAAATTCGATAAATTCAGATGAATAAAACTTACACTTGTGTATTTTGATGGATGAATCAACAGTAATCTTATTATGCATAAAATATTTATACAGTAACACAGAAACATGGCATATATATTGTACAGTGTTGCTAAAAGAAATTGTAGTCACTTTTAATGGTTTTTAGCGTAGTTTTAGGGTGGGTAATAATATCACAGTTATGGATATAAGATAATGAGCCTGAAAAAAGAAGAAATATGCCAATATCCAAAGTAAAAGAAATATTTCATGTAATTCTTGTAAGTGGCAACACTGACACACCCAGTCTGGCCTAAGGTAAAGTACGTACCCCTCCATAGACCCAAGCATAGCTTGTACAGGTGTTGCTAGGGAAAAATGCTCACATTTACTGGCTTTTACCGTAATTTTAAGGGCGAGGAATAATCACATTTATAATCATAAGCTAATATGTAGGACAAAATAGTAGGCATATGCCAATACCGAAGTAAAAAAAAACAAACATTATTCACTCGCTAGCGGCAACACTTCCACACCCAGTCGGTGGCCTTGACAGCATAGCTTCCTGGTGGTGACCTCGTGTCACTTCATTTATGTCCTTTGCACAGACAGCATGGCAGCTCAATCAGCCCATTCCTCGCCTCTACACAGCCAGGCTAAAGAAATTGTCTTCAATGTAAGGCAGTATTTTCACGAGGAGTAGAAGGGAGTAGTTCTTCAAGGCCTATCAAAGGTCGTCTCTCGTACAGCTGCAGCAACGAAGATTAGCGAAAGAGCAGTTGAAAAAATCTCTAAAGATGCAAGAGAGAATGAGGAGATTCAATGTCCCAAGTTTAAGTCGCCCAAGAAAAGGAAACGTGTAGTACCAATGACTGATTTCTTTGATAACTTTAATGAAGGCGTGCTACGAAGAACAGTTCTGAGTTTTTATGAGAGGAAGGAAATCCCAACACTTGAAAAAATATATGCAGAAATTAAGATCAATCAAATTAACAAACGAAAGCACAATTATAAATAACTTATAAATGAATCAAAAGTACTCAGGGTGGCTCACATTTCCCGCCAGGAGAGAGAGAGAGAGAGAGAGAGAGAGAGAGAGAGAGAGAGAGATAACGGTATAGAAAACGTGGCAACACTGTACACAGGTGCGGGCCACACCACAGCCGCAAATTTACGCGAGTCTTACTATAAAAATGAAGCAGACGTGGTTTCGTCTCACCATGTCATGTGCGAAGCTTACAGCACCCTCCCTCCCCTCTGCCCAACTCCATGTGGGGGATCCTCCCTCTTACCCCAGGTGGGGTTGGGGAACATTCTCCCTCCCCTCCCATACACGTCAGTTCACCTCAAAACTGTGGACAGTCATAATACGTCATATAAAGGCGATTATTATCCTAAGGTAGAACAATGTAAATTATACCAATAATTCGGGTTGAAATGTCAACCTTGCGAAATGGAGCTTACATACAACAAACATCTTTCCTAAACGGAACTGTATCGAGGTTACTCCGCTTCACTCACGTGGACTGTTTCGAAGTAAATAATCACAGTGGTGCCACATCTCCTCAAATCCTCATGCCCCTGTAACACACGGGAGTGCTGGCAGTTGTACATCACACTACCCATATTCCTAACTGCCTCGGAGAGTCCAAATGTACTTGACCTCTTCCATACAACTAATCCTACTGCTTACGTTGTTGATCACTCCTCTCCATCGGGCTTCTCTGATTACAACCTTATCACTTTAACCTGTCTTCTCGCTCCAAGAAGGCCTGTGGACCCTCCCAGGAAGCGTCGACTGTGGCATTTCGGAACTGCTGATTAGGAGGCCCTCAGGCAGTACTTCTTTGAGTTTTCCTGGAATGATTACTGTTTCCAGGGCCGATTGCCATCTGAGTGTGCCTTGCGCATTATGGAGGTTATTCTCCCAGGCATGGAAGCATACATTCCTTTCTTACATCCTATGACTAATGCAAATAAAATCCTTTGTTTAATCACACTTGTTCTGATGCTCTCCACAACAAGGAGAAGGCCTACAAGTAGGCACCTTAGTCAACTGAACCCTGAATCTCCTGTAATGTTTTTGGCCGCAAACGTGCTATTTTTTTTTTTCGCCCTATCAAAATTAATATCATTCGTACTCAATGCTCCGAACTCTCCAAATCGAATTCTTCCCGCTCCTTCTGGCACCTTGCTAAAAATGTTTCTGTCAACTTTCCCTAACCATCCTTACCTCTCGTTTTTTAGACGCCGAGGACTCTGTAGGTATTCCACTGACAAACCAGAACTCTTTGCTCAGACTTTCCCCTCCAATTCCACCTTAGACGAGTCCAGTGCTGTTGCTCCATCGCTTCCCTCCTCTGACTTGCTCATGACCGACATCAAAATATCTTTAACCGATGTCTTTTCCGCCATCATTGGCTTCAGTACCAACAAGGCATGTATCCTCAAGAACTGTGCTTCTGTGTTGTCACCCTACCTTGGTAAACTCTTTTCCCATTGTCTATCAACTTGTGCCTTTCCTTCCTGTTGGAAGTTTGCTCTCATTCAGCCTGTCCCAAAGAAGGGTGACCATTCCCATTCCCCTAACTATCGCTCAGTTGCTTTAATATCCTGTGATTCAAAAGCTGAGTCTATTCTAAACATAAAAAATTATAAAACATCTTTCTTATCACATCCTTCTTTCTTGTCGTCCGTATGGGTTCCACTGGCGATCTTCTCACCTACCTTCCGGACTCCTGGTCATCCTCTTTCGGGATTTGGCGAAAGCTTTGCCATTGCACTTGACATCTCAAAAGACTTTCTATCGAGTCTGGGGTAAACCTTTAATTTCTAAACTGCCCTTTTTACTGTTTCTATCCTTTTATCTGTGCATTCAGCTCTAGCTTCGTTTCTGGTCGTTCTATGGTTGCTATTGTGTACGGCAACCGTTCTTCACCTAGAGCTGTCAATAGTGGTGTTCCTTAGGGCTCTGTCCTTTCACCAACTCTCATTCTTTAACTCATCAGTGACCTTCTAAACTCTTCATCTAACCCTCTCCACTTATATGCTGATGACTCCACCTTTCACCTTCCCATTCCCATACTGCAGCGCTTATCTCTGCAGTTACCTCAACAAACAAGGGATGAAACTATTGCACACCTAATGTCTGACTTGGCTCATATCACTGATTAGGGTCAAGGTAATCTTGTTCCTTTTAATGCATCAAAAACTGTTATTACATCTGTCAGCCGGACAAAATCTTCTGCAGCAGTACCCTGTAATATTTAACAATATCCAACTCATTCCTGTATCATCGTTAAACATATTTGGGGTTTCATTCTCTCGGGATTAATCTTGGAAAAATCATAATACCTGTTTTGTAAAATGTGCTTCTGAGAGATTAGGTGTGCTAAGCAGACTCCTTGCTTTCTGTATCCCTGCACAGATGTTGACTTTATACGTGGGTTTAATTCACCCCTGTGTACAGTAGAATAAAACTCGCACATGTGGGGAGGCTCCCCATGAAAAGCTTTTCTTACAATGGTGGAGTCCAAAGCTTTTTGTCTCACTAACTCTACTGGTCTTACTATGGTCCTTTCGCAGCAAGAAGTCCGTTCAGGGTGTGGCAGAAGTTGGGATTTCCCCGAGTGCGACGGTGCCAATTTGACCACCAATTATCGGATTATCACTGTCTCCCTACGTATCCCCATCCCACCTGTTTCTCTCTCCCTCTTCTGTCTGTCTGTCTGTCTCTCTCTCTCTCTCTCTCTCTCTCTCTCCATGCATATATATATATATATATATATATATATATATATATATATATATATATATATATATTATATATATATATTTATCATTTATTTTCAACTTTTTTTCCACGCCACCTATGAGGTAAAAGTCTTGGCATGTTTTATTTTTAAGAGGTTTCCCCTGTAGACCTATAATCCTCTCTCTGACCCTGGGTCCCTCGCCGACCTCGGCGTGGCAACATGGGAAAAAAGCACTGCCATGTGTCATAGAATTAATTCAAATCGTTGTTATAATTCTAAAAAGTGATACTCAATGTACTATATAGCTTCCTTTATGATAAACAGAATATAAAAAACAATTTCAAATAGCACATAGATGGGAAATAAGAGAGAGAGAGGCATGTACTACGGTTGATTTGGCAACATCGCTAGAGGTGATTCACTAGGTGGGCCCCACCCTGAACGGGCTTCTTGCGGTGAAAGGACCATAGCTCCTTTCAATCACTTTTTCTTCCCCGCACTATTGCATCTTTATCTCTTTTTTATCTCCATTTCAATGGTCACTGCTCCTCTGAACAACTTGCAAGCTTCCTTCACCACTAAGGCAGGTGCATAGCACCTGTTTAGCAACAAACTCTCATTATTTTTCTATCCTACTGTCTAATCCAAGAGTTAACCGTTAGTCCCAGTTTTTCAATGTAAACAGCACGTCAACTATAGAATTGTCTCACTCTGTATTTCCTACTGCCTGTGATCTCCAGTCTTTCAAACGCAGTATGTCGAGGCATCCCGAAATGAATGGTTCTTGAATCTGGCCCTCTGGTATCTTGCTTTTGCTTTTTCTTGGAGGAAATAGTTTCCCAACTACTGGCCTGTGTTTCTCTCTTCTTTGCATTATATATATATATATATATATATATATATATATATATATATATATATATATATACATATATATATATATATAG
Source organism: Coenobita brevimanus (assembly GCF_032717465.1). NCBI lineage: Eukaryota > Metazoa > Arthropoda > Malacostraca > Decapoda > Coenobitidae > Coenobita > Coenobita brevimanus. Next base: position 16,214,408 of record NC_137027.1, read on the forward strand.
ATAGATATAGATATATATATATATATATAGAGATATATATATATATATATATATATATATATATATATATATATATTATGCAAAGAAGAAGGAACAAAAGGCTAGGAGCCCGGAAACAGTTCCTTCCAAGAATAAAACAAAAACAGTACAAAAGAGACCCAAATTCAAGATCCATTCATTTTGAGATGCCTGGATACACTGGGTTTGAAAGACTGGAGATCATAGGAAGTAGGAAATACAGACAGAGGGAGACAGTTCCACAGTTGACCTGTTGCATAAATGAAGGACTGTGAGTAACGGTTAACTCTTGGATTAGAGAGTTGGACAGAAAAGAGATGAGAATTTGTTGCTAGACAGGTGCTACGCACCCGTTGTAAAGGTGGAGGGATGCAAGCAGACAGTTCAGAGGAGCAGTGACCATTGAATTAGCGATAGAAAAGAGATAAAGATGCAACAGTGCGGCGAAGACAGAGGTTGAAGGGAGCCAGTAAGAGGAAGAGAGTTAATGAGATGAATAGCCTTTGACTCCACCCTATTGAGAAGGGTTGCATGTGGGGAGCCTCCCCACACGTGAAAGTTGTACTCTACACAGGGGCTAATAAAACCCGTGTATAAAGTCAACATCTGTGCGGGGGTAAAAAAAGGTACGGAGTCGGCATAGCACACCTAATCTCTTGGAGGCATATTTTACAAGAGATGCAATATGATCTTTCCAAGATAAGACCCGAGTGAATGAAACCCCAATCGTGTTCAAGGATGGTGCAGGACTGAGCTGAATATTATTAAACATTAGTGGGTACTCTTGTGGAAGACTTTGTCGGATTAATAGATGTAAAAACTGACTCTTTGATGCATTAAAAACAACAAGATTATTTTTATCCCAGTCAGAGATACGAGCCAAGTCAGACATTAGGTTTGCCATAGCCTCATCCCTTGTTTGTTGAAGTAACTGCTGAGATGGACGTTGTGGGAACCGAATGGAAGGGTGAAGTGTGGAATAATCAGCGTACGAGTGGATAGGGTTAGATGTACATCTTAGAAGGTCATTGCTGAACAAAAGGAAGAGAGTTGGTGATAGGACAGAGCCCTGAGGAACACCACTGTTGATAGATCTAGAAGAAGAACAATGGCCTTCTACAACAGCAGCTGTAGAACGACCAGAAAGGAAGCTATAGATGAAGGCATAGATAGAAGGATAGAAACCGTAAGAGGGCAGTCTGGAAATTAAAGATTTATGCCAGACTCGATCGAAAGCCTTTGAGATGTCGAGTGCAATGGCAAAGCTATCGCCAAAGTCCTGAAAGGAGGATGACCAGGAGTCTGAAAGGTAGGTGAGAAGATTGCCAGTGGAGCGTCCCTGACGGAACCCATACTGACGATCAGAAAGAAGGTTGTGATAGGAAAGATGTTTTAAAATTTTTCTGTTAAGAATAGACTCGAAAACTTTTGAGACACAGGATGTTAAAGCAATTGGACGATAGTTAGAGGGTTGGGAATGGTCACCTTTCTTTGGGACTGGCTGAATGATAGCAAACATCCAGCAAGATGGAAGGGTACAAGTTGAAAGACAATGGCGAAAAAGTTTACCTAGGCAGGGTGTAAGCACAGAAGCACAGTTCTTGAGGACAACAGGAGGGACTCCATCAGGCCCATATGCCTTGTTGGTATTGATGCTCGTGACGGCAGAAAGTACATCAGCTGAAGAAATTTTAATGTCAGCCATGAGGTAGTCAGAGGGGGGAAGTGATGGAGGAACAGCACCGGAATCGTCTAAGGTGGGATTGGAGGAGAAAGTCTGAGCGAAGAAATCTGCTTTATCACTAGAAGAAATAACTAAAGAGCCTTCAGAATAGAAAAGAGGAGGGAATGATGATGAGGTAAAGTTGTTAGAAAAGTTTTTGGCAAGGTGCAAGGAGGAGTGGGAAGAATTCAGGTTGGATAATTGAGAGCATTTAATACAGATGAAATTATTTTTTGCAGGGCGAAGAACAGACTTAACACGATTCCGGGCAGAAACATAAAAAAAGATGTGATTCAGGGGTGGGTTGGCTCTGGTACCTTTTATGGGCCATCACCTTGTTGCGGACAGCATTAGAACAAGCGTGATTAAACCAAGGCTTTCTTGCATTAGTCAAAGGATATGAGAAAGGAATGTATGCTTCCATGCCCGAGACAATAACCTCTGTAAAGCTCAAGGCACACTAAGATGGCTCCAGGCCATGGAAGCAATAATCATTCCAGGGAAAATCAATGTAGCACTGCCAAAGGGCCTCCCAATTCTCAGCTCCAAAGTGCCTCAGTCGACGTTTCTTTGGAGGGTCCACAGGCCGCAACGGAACGATAGGAGAGGTTAGGGTAATAAGGTTGTGATCAGAGGAGCTCAACGGAGAGGAAAGATTAACAGTTTAAGCAGATGGATTAGTTGTACGGAAGAGGTGAAGTATAGTGTAGCTCTCTCCAAGGCAGTCAGGGATACGGGTAGGGAGCTGTATAAGCTGTTCTAGGTCATTAAGGATAGAAAAGATGTAGGCTTGTTCACCAGGTGGATCAGTGAATGGACCGGAGAGCCAAAGGTGGTAGTAAACGTTGAAATCTCCTAGAATGGAGATATCAGAGAAGGAGAAATGGATAGAATGTGTTCCATTGTAGAAGTAAGATACACATTTATCTATCTAACTATCTATACATTTATCTATATATATATGTGTATATGGATAAATAGATCGATAGATTGAGATTTTATATATATATATATATATATATATATATATATATATATATATATATATATATATATATATGTGTGTGTGTGTGTGTGTGTGTGTGTGTGTGTAGTGTGTATTATATACAGTATTAGCCTATTCATATATATTGATGGATAGATAGATAGATAGATAGGTAAACAGACATAGATATATAGATATCAACAGCAGCAACAATAGCGGACATTACAAGTCCCTGCTGAACAAAGGCCTACCCCAACTTTCCCCACGAATTCCTTGACTGAGCCAATCTCTGCCACGGTTTCCCTGCTAATTTCTCTATCTCATATTTCCACATCTATTCTGGCCTTTTTCTGCCACACTTACAATCTCTTGGTGTCCAGTTAGTCAGCCTCTTGCTCCATCGGTTATCTCTTGTTCTTGCTACATGGCCTGCCCACGTCCATTTTTTTTATATATTTTTTATTATATAATGCCTTTGACTTTAGTCTGCTGTCCCACCTAAGATGAACTCCTGTCTCTTTAAGATATTTCCGACATTGACTACTCCATGGCTCTCTGAGAAAGGTTCAGTTTATTTTCCATTGATTTTGTTAGCTTCAATGTTTCACAACCATACGTCATAGCTGGAACTATACATTTGTTATATACTTTTCGTTTTATACATATTGGCAAGATACTTTTCATAATGTCTATGTTTACCAAAAGCTTTCCATCCAATTGAAATGCATCTTCTTATTTCGCTATCATTGTCTTTCGTTAATTTTAATATTTGCCCGAAGTAATTGTACTCCTCGACTTCTTCAATAATTTCTCCGCTTATTCTAATGACGTTCTTTGGTGTATGTGGATTAAACATTACTTTTACTCCAGTTCATCTATAGCCCTACTTTGAGACTTTCTCTGTTCAGGTCATAATAAATTTCTTACAATGTCTCTGCAGTTTCTGAGATCAGGGCAATCTCATCTGCAGATCTTTTGCTTTCCTCCATCTATGTTTACTCCTTTGCTCTCTCTGTGTAGCTTTCTGAAAATACTTTCTAGGCATGATGAAAATAACTTTGGTGAAATTATATCTTCCTGACGCACGCCCTTCTCAATCTTAATTTTGTCCGAGTCTTTATGATATGTAACTGTAGCAGTTCCCTCTTTATATATGTTTTCGAGTGGTTTTATAATGTTCTCATATACCCCATGTTGTCGCAATGAATTTATAATTGCTATGAGCTCCACTGAGTCAAAAGCCTATTCGTAATCAACAAAACCTAAGCACAGTGGTTTATTATATTCTATAGTTTTCTCAATCAGTGGATTCATTTTGTGTCTATGATCAGTAGTCGAATACCCGCTTCGGCACCCTGCCTGTTCACGAGGTTGGTTTTCTTCCAAATTTGTTGTTATTCTGTTCGTAAGGACTTTAGTGAAGAGTTTGTAAAATACTGATGATAAGCTAATAGGTTGATAGTTACTAAGATCATCTGTGTCACCTTTTTTGTAAAGTAAAATAACTACTGCATTACACCATGATTTGGGAATTTACTTTTTTATACACTGAGTAAATAAATGAGCAAGCCTGTTTTGTACTTCCACTCCTACATCCTACAGTAATCTGCTACAATTCCATCTTCTCTTAGAGCCTTCCCCCACTCCATATTTTTAAGAGAAATGTTTACTTCATCTCGTGTTACCTCAGGCATTTCAATAGCGTCAACTGAAAAGTTAGCTATTGGAACTACTGTCTTTGATGCATACAGTTCTTTGGAAAATTCTTCAACTCTCTTCACCATCTCATCTCTGTATTTAATGACTTCACCGTTCTTGTCTTTCAGTGATATAAATCGTTGCTCTTGTAGTGACATTTTACTTCGCACCTGTTTCAGACTTTTTCCTTTTTTGATGGTTTCTTTGATGTGATCCATGTTTCTCTTTGTTTTTTCTTGTCCTTGTCTCTTGTTGATATGCTTATTTAATTCCGTTCGTTCCATTTCATCTTTGTTTTGTCTTTCATTTCATTTCTTTTTTTCATGAGCTCGGGTGTCTTTTCCGAATACTTTTTGGCTTTGGTGTATTAGGTTTCCTTTTTACCTCCCCTGCTTCTCATAGTACTTTTGTTAGTCTCATTCAACTCATCAGGGTCACATTCAGCATTACTTGGAGCCCGAACTCTGTTCTTTATTTCCAAATGAAAGGCTGCTTTGTTTCGTTTACTTTTATTGGGCATATATTTTCATTCTTAATCATCATCTTTCTTTCACTTCTGAAATTGAATCTGGCTGTGGAACCCACCATTCTGTTGTCCCTGTATTTACTTTGTTGATATGTGACATTTGTGATTGTGTTATTATCTGCTATAATGAAGTCGACTTCATTCTTTGTTTCTCCATTTCGATTTCTCCAGGTGGATTTTCTCCCTGTTCTTTTGTGAAAGAATGTGTTCATTATTCTCATGTTATACATTTCAGCAAAACTTACCACCATTTCACCTGTTATTCCTTTCTCTCACTCCAATTGGCTTCCCCATTTTTCGATTAGCCAGCTTTTGCACTGGTCTCTGATGAGTTTATTATATCTGGTCTTTTCTTCTTCCATAATCTGGAAGATGTAACCGTAGAATGTTTCTATTTCTTCATCTGAGTTTTGAGAAGTCTGTGGATATACTTCTATTACTTTCAAGGTATATCTTTTGCCAAGTCTAATTACAATCCATGATACTCTGTCAGATTCATTGCTGAATTAAACAATGTTTTCTGCAAGGTTTCTGTAAATTAGAAATTTTACACCACTAACTCCTTCATTTTACACTCCACTGTAGTAAAATAGGTGGTTGCTGTCATGGAGATGAAATAATTTTTCTTCTTTTCTGTGATCTCACTCACACCTATTTTAAATATTCCAATCATTTTTTTTTTTTTATAATTTATTCATTAATGTATCAAGCTTGAAATCTTCGTGTCTTCTTGCATTGTATTTCTAGGTCTTCATTAATTTCAGTTTGTTTCATGTCCTGGTTTCTGATTTTCCGAGACAGTGCATACTCACTGTTGGTGGCACAGAGCCCAGAAGTACAGGAGGCAGGGCAGTTGGATCTTTACTAGACGATGATCAAACAGGAACGCCCATGAAATCATTAACAATAGAATTCATGTTTGGTTGGTGGGATTGTTGCATATAATCTCACCTCCCAGCGCTTCAGTTTCTGGTGATGTGGAATTTTTTGTGCCATCTTATACAGTATATTCGGCGGAGCCCCATATATCATGCCATGGTCCGTACTGTCTAAGACGGTACCTTGTATATCTGCAAGGCCTTCATCTAGCCACCACCCGGGTAAGTGCCATGTAGCAGTGGGATCCTGCCCCTGGAGATACGAGTGATCCCGCAGTAATTTCCTGATCCTAACCATGTCAAGGTCCTAATTGCTACTGTGCCCTCAGCTGCAGCCGGACTGGAGTCAGGAGTCGCAGATGGTGGTGGATATAATAAGTCCGGCTCTGGCCATGGACTCCCTTCCATCATCGCACCCCATCAGCAACGTCATAAATGACCCCAACGAAATCAGTCAGATATTCGATACCATCTCCTACAATAAAGGTGAGGCAGTGGTGGAGCTCCGGAGGGAAATTAAGCTCAGTCTGACAAAATTAAGCTCGAATACTAGACTTACAGTATGAAATCTAAGTTAGTTATTGTCTGTACAAGGGCTGTGTAACTTGCAGACCTTACTTTTCCTGGAACAAACCTTCAGAAAAAAACAAAATCCACTTCTTATACTAATAAAAACAAAAAGCTTCTGCAAACAACGTTGAACTCTCCTCCACACACACACACACACACACACACACACATTCTTCCCTATGTCACCCACAACAACTCTTCGTTTCTTCCAGGTGCCGCCATTATAAGGATGATGAATTACTTCCTAACCGAAGCCACATTCAAGAAGGGCCTGACTAGCTACTTGAAAACATTGTAAGTCCTTATGAAACTGAAAATGAGGGACTAATACGTATTCCCTTAAGCCTTAGGATGTGTTTGTAATATAATTGTTGCTATTCCTTGACGACTTCTTTCTGATTACGTTAGAGTTTTCGGACTTCAGAGGATGGAGATAAGATTCATTTCCCCTTGAATACGAGAAATGTATTTTAAGTTGTCAGTCAGCAGGAAGAAGAGCGAATATGACATTACTGGATTGAAAGGGTTAAAGTTTGATCTTTATTATTTATCCCTGTACTTGTAATTAAGGCATACTTTGTGTTTTCGCCTTTCTTTTAATGTGTGAAAAGCAGAAAGCTGTGACAATTATTCATCATAGCTTATGTGATTTAATATCCAGTTAGATCAGCGAGTAAGATATTGTGTTCAGAATGACAGCACACATGTAACAAAGTATGAATTAATTAATCTGTAATGATTCCCTGCCTCTTTTTTGGCTCCATTTCCACACTGCCTTCATTCACTCAGCACATTATCCTCCTCCTCATGGATTAGTTCTCCATACTCATCAGTATAGCTCACATTCATCCATTCCAACTTGTTATCTCTTTCTTCACCAATCTCTCCCTTTCCACTCACCTCCTCATTATTTCATTCCTAATCAACCATTTACATCCCTTCTTCTCGCCCTCAGTCCCATGCTCTCTCTCTCTCTCTGACAAACCAATTATACTCACGTGCAAGTTTCCTCATCCCGCAGTCAATATTCTGTGGCGACCCAGGACGACTTGTGGCATCACTTAACTGAGGCCGCATATGAGGACGAGACCCTGGCTGCTGACTTGACGGTGAAGGAAATTATGGATACTTGGACACTGCAGATGAACTACCCCGTCCTAACCATCACCAGGAGACACGACAACACCGCTGTGGCAACGCAGGTACAGTTGCGGTCTGCAGTTCCTTTTATACTATGGTGGTACCATTCTTAACTGGCGGTTTGGGTGGGGCACGAACCTCTGTACAGTTTGCCACGTTTTCCATACCCGCGTGCCACTCTCTCTCTCTCTCTCTCTCTCTCTCTCTCTCCAGGGGGGAGATGTGCGTCACCCTAGGGAATTTTGTTTCTTTTGTCTTATAAACTTGTGCTTTCATTTATTTTGTTTTTATTATATCTAATTATATTTTAAAATATTATTGTTTTACATATGGCGCCAGATGACCTCACTATTGTGGCGCCATGATTTGTTTTCATTCAATCACTCTCTCCCTCCCTCGTTCCCTCCCTTCCTCCATCTCTCAGCTGCACTCAACACTGCCCCTGGTCTGCCTTCCCCCCCCCCTCTCTCTCTCTCTCTCTCTCTCATCTGTGGTATTTCAGGATACATTTTGGTTATTTTCTTTTACGTTATAATGTACACTCGCTCTAGAAAGTATCGGTGAAAATATGTGTTAAATATTATGACACGCGGAACAAAGGAAACTGGAAATTGCGGTTCTGTCCTCCCACACGCAGGCATCTCTGACGATAAATGACTGCTATATCAGATACCTCTTATGTCCTTCATAATGAGTAGGGAATGGCAGTAGATGTTATAATATATACAGGTATTAACGGGCTATCACTGCCACATGATCGAATCATTCCCGATGACATCGGACCCACAGTGCACCGATACTTTCTGGAGCGAGTGTACATATTGTAAATTTGACTTTATTTCCACACCACCCAGGAGGTAAAAGTCTTGGCGCGTCCTTTTTTAAGAGGTGTCCCCAAACAGGCCTAGGATAGAGGAAGCTCTGGCCAGGTGGGACTGGGTGTGTGTGAGTGTTGCCGCTCACGAGGGTTTAATGTTTTTTTTTTTTTCACTAAGAAATTGACACATTTTTACTTATATTCCTGCACATTATCTTATAATCATAATTGTGACATTATTACCAACTCCAGAAATACGGTAACAGCCAATAAAAGTGACTACTTTTTTTTAAGCAACACTGTAAAATATTTATACCACGTTTCTGTATTGCCGTATAAATATTTTACGCATAATAAGTTTACTGTTCTTTCATATATTATAATACACACGATACCATTATATTCTTATGTGTTTATCTTATTGTGATGCCTATTACATATATCAGAGCCGTTCACATAGCGGGTATGGAACACGTGGCATCACTGTACAGAGGTTCGTGCCCCACCCAAACCGCCACTTAAGAATGGTACCACCATAACTGGAACCTTTGTCAGAACCTAATGGGACTTTGACTAATTAACCGTTAAGATGAATCGGGTTGAAGGGCTGGAATGTTACCGGATGCTTAATTAAAATACTGATCGTACCTATGCGTAGTCAGTACAGATAATAACAGGTCGCCAGAACGACCGACTATTACATTCTTCATAGCTCCAAGCTATTGTATCGGTGTGTGCATATGAATGATAAAAAAGGAGGTTCTCTTGCACCCACTACTTCCTCCAGTACAATAGCCGGCAGAAAATCGAGTAAATGTATCACGCATCTTGGAAAGACCACAGTCTAAGTAATATACAGTCGTCTCACGCTTGGTTCAAAATTTGGAGCATCCCGCGCATGACGTCATGGGGTCCCTGAGCCGTCAGTTGGCTCCGAGCAGCGGATGGGAGTAGGTGCATTTGCCCTCAGTCTCTTCTCACTCGTGCAGGAAGTACAGACGAGCGGCATTTGAAAACATGCCAGTTTAAATATGGAATAATTTCCGAAGCTGAAGAGGTCAAAATTAGATTCAAAAGTTTACCTTTATCAAAGAAAATTAAAGATTATAAAGTTTTATAAGACGATGAGTGACGTTTGAAGAATATTATCCAACCACTGTGTACACGTACGTCCGCATGTTGTGCTATAATACATGCTTGCATTTACTTCAAATGTCACTTATCGTTTTATTAAACTTTATAATCAAATTTAATTTTCTTTGGTAATGGTATTTTTAAAGCTAACTTTGATCTCTTTAGCTTTGGAAATTATTCCATATTTAAACTGGCTGCTTATATTGCAAGCAGTTTACAAATAAAAATATTTGTGTTAAATAAGAAGAGCTGTAGAATTATCACGCTCCTCAGTGTTGCATAAACCAATTAGCAGCCTTAATTCAAACGTTTCTTGGCTCTAGCCAGCAGAGCTGAGTGAACAGGGTATACTTGTCACACTTGAGTTATTCCTTTACTTTTCGTTTTCTATTTGGAATGCCAGGTGACGTCATCCTCATGATTTCATCAACCTGCTCGTGAAATGACTGTATATTACTTAGACTGTGGGAAAGACCATGGACATTTTCTTCTTATAACGGAAAGAGGTTATGTGTCACATGCGAGTATTCAGTGGCTGATTAATAAATAGGAAGAATTACATAGAGTACTCAACCATGATTACTTCTAGCCACCGAATTGCCAGCATTGTTGTCAGCCTAAGGAAAAAACTGATACCTATAATATTTCACTAGAGTTTCAATAATATCTAGTTCTAGCAGTAATATCTGTTTCTGATTCTTCATTGTATTATTCTCTGCATATCTTTTGAATCTACAGTAAGCAGTTACTTATCTGACTCGGACAATCAAATCATGACCATTTTTCTTCCAGCTACTCTTCACTGTCTCGTATTCCTGACACTATTCTCATAGTATCATCTGACCTGATTCTGCATCGCCACTAAGTATTTTAGTATTGTATCACGATGTTAATGATTTTGCATTTTTCCTTTACATTTTCAAACTTCTTGCCTCTCCCACTCAGGTTGGTGAAGCCATATTCCTTTGTTCTCCTTCCTTATGTCGCGAGTAGATACTGCAGTTATAGCTCATAAAACAGTCACAAATAAATCAGCAGGTGTCCTACTACCTGCCCTCCGTTTTACTCTTGATGTACTACATAACTTTCCTGAACCCACCAGACCTACCATTTATCTTACCCATACGACACTAGAACCATTAATTACAATATTCTAAGGTCTAATTCCACACAAGCACATCCAGGACAATGTATTGTATAATCAGCCAGAGAGGTTCTGAAATGACTGTTAGGTGAAAGTGTACCTTAGCGATATTGCTCCATATGCTTTGGTGTGTGTGGTGGCTGAATAATTGATAATTTAGGGTGATGTCAAACTCGAATTGCCCTTGCTCTTATTTTCCGGACTCTCCCAGAGGCATGACAAAGTAACATGAAAATGTGTATTTTATACCTGTCTCTAAAAAGGAATGATGAGAGGGGCGAGGAGAGAGAGAGAGAGAGAGCGTGGAACCGTGCACAACCTCCCAAACTTCTCCTGGTTCCACGTTTCTGTCGCCAGTCTAAGTCAGCAGAGGCATCGAAGCCTTCAGTTTAGTTATATTTGTTTTATTCATTTAGGCACCTTTTTGTGACACACACACACACACACACACACACACACACACATATATATATATATATATATATATATATATATATATTGTAGGTGGGGGCGCTCACCATCCACTCACTTGATGTAGTGCTGCTGTCAGAGTCTGCTCTTTCCTCTCCTCCATCCTTCTTTCCTTCGATCCTCTACTGTCTTTCCTTCATTCTTTCCTCGTCCTTCTGCCTACGGGTGACTTTACACTCCCTCTTCTGCCTTTCTTTCCTTCATGCTTTCCTCTTACTTCTGCTTGTGGGTGACTTCACACTGAGTGACAAGCCAAATGGTTTCCTGTACACCAGGAAATCATTTACTACGCTGGGTGGTAACCATATAACCAAATTAGGGCGCCTGGTGGTTGAGTGCGTAATTACGGCGTTCCAATCGGATTGAGCCGGTGAAGTTTTATATTCAAGTGGTGATTGGGATTTATTGCTCACGTAATACCACTCAGGGATGAGTGAGGCTGGTCACTCTCACCTTAAATATCAGGACCAACTTGCCTGGTCCCGGGCTCCTACGCTTCTCATGGGGCAACCTAGGATTGGATGATATATATATATATATATATATATATATATATATATATATATATATATATATAAAGTGTCTGGACGGTCTAAGGAAATGCAAAGGGCCACCTTCTTAAAATGCAAGGTTAACATGAAAGACTGTGCCTCTGGTACGGCTGTGTAGGCTACCTTGCTGTTGCTGGGGCCAGTCTGTGTGCTGGCTGTGAAATGACTGATGTAAGATAATCAATTCCATAGTAATGCAGTAAGTCAGAGACAGAGGCGTTTCCAGGTCCAGACGTTTGGATAGTCCGGTAATAAATTTTACTTGATTCAGTGACTTAAAATATATTGTTATTAGAATCAGACATGCAGTACAGCATTTCGGATATCATCTTTTTGTACTTCAAAATGCAAAACACACTGGGAGTCTTAATATTTTTTTTTTTTTTTTACTTTCTCGTGGTCGAGTCTTCTATAGTTTTTAACTCCAATTAACGCCACACGATCATACTCAGATGTGAGTGAGTCATAGGAATTTGAGTGATAAAAGGCTACTGGTACATCTCGAGAATAATATTGTTAGTATCCCTCTCCTGAATAAGCGGATATTCGCGAAAACAAGGGGCAATATCATTGCACAGAGATTCGAATACTTTGTCTTGGATGGCACACATCGAATCATTCTAACCTATAATGTTATACAAAGTCTGAGAAAGCAGTATCTTTCTCAACACTAAGATGTGAATCAAACTTTCATTTTGATGTTTGCGACTTAGTTATAAAACGATAAAAGACTATGATTTTCTACATTAGCTATATACATACAGTACAGTATATGCGTTGCTGATTGGATTCACCGGCAATATTACATTGCTTCTGTTTCAGCATATCCATTTAGGTGAACCTAAACTCACTGCTGTGTCAAATCGCACTTTTCACATGATTTTCACTAAAATGAGACAGATTCATCCAACTGACTATACCTCTGATATCCAAGAGGCTAATACGATTAGATCCATTAGTATACAGCAATGACCATGATTAGCACTGTTTGAATACATACTTCAGCCAGTAGGTGAGATGTCTGAGGGATTCATTTTGAGGAGCTAAATTATGTTCTTATGGACCTGATGTCCTATGGGACATCCAGCGTCCAAGATTTACACTGAAATTGGTGTGATATATTCTTTTGATCCTACTGTACACATATTTACAAGCATACTAATGACGACAGTATGTTCAGCATTGTCTTTGACAGCATGGACAAAAACGACAATTGCAAAGCGAAAGGACCCGTGTTATTCAACGTCTCGACACCAAACTTCCTCAGGAACGACACAGAGTGGTAGCAACAAGCGACTTAAATAGTTCAGACCAGTGGCATCAGTAACAAAAAATAAACAAATAGATAACTAGAGGTCCCCCAAGGGGGAAATCACACCAGCCTCTAACCGATACATATCTAGCGAGGCTCGGAATATGACCTTGACCTTCACCTATTTTCACCAATTTCGAACTCTTAGATTTTCATCCCTACAACACACCTGTAAAATTTTATGACATCTTGAGCGGTTGCGAAGTTGTCGTGATAACAGACAAACAGACCATGACATACTTTAACCATTTACAAACTCACTGGAGATTTTTGTGATGATATCGTGCGCAGATGTGAAGTTATCGTGCTAGCAAACACAGACAAAAAAAAAAAAAAAAAAAAAAAACTGAAAGCAATACCCGCAGGAGATTTTCATCCTTACTTCACACTTGTAAAATTTGGCGATGATATCTTGAGGGGTTGCGAAGTCACCGTGGTAACAGACAGACAGACCTTGACCAACTTTAACCCATTTCGAACTTTTGATTTTTTTTCTTTCAGCTACACACCTGTAAAATTTTTTGATGATATCTTGAGCAGTTGCGAACACACACACACACACACACACACACACACACAAACTGGAAACAATACCAGTTTTGCTTCGCGGGTGGCAACAATCATAGTCATGAGGCAAATAATTTGACCAAGTCTGGCTTACCCCTGGTTAACAAGAATGCCAATGATTGTCTGTTTATTCATTGCCAGACGCCTCAATCCCGTAAGGGATGGCCACAAACAAATCTCCTCCATGTCTCCCTGTCCAGTGCCATTTCACTGCCCTGCTCCCGGATCACATTCCCCTCTCTCATATACCTCTCCACTCCATCCCTCCATTTCATCCTCGGCCTCCCCCTCCCTCTCCCCCTCCCTCTCCCCCCCTCCACCTCACGGTCTCCCCCTCCCTCTCCCCCCTCCACCTCACTCGCATACACTTTCCTCTTTAGTCTCTCACTCTCCATCCTCTTCACATGGCCAAACCACCTCAATGTATTTCTCCTAATGCTTTCTATCACATCCTCATCCACACCACAACGCTCCTTCACTCCCTCCTTTGCCAGTTTGTCTCTCCACGTAACTCTACATGCTACTTCCATGCTCACTTACCTGATCCTTACCACTGCTTTCAAAGAACCAGCAACCTTTCTTCCCTGTTGTATCCTTTCAAGCACCTCGTCCTCTAAACTTCCGTCCTTACTCATCACACTACCCAAGAAAAACGCACTTACATTTTCCAATTCCTCCTCATCCGGCCTCACTGTACATTCAGTGACTTCATTTCTCTCTTCCCTGCCTTCACCTTTAGATTCCGTTTATGACAAACTCTCCCAAACTCATTAAACAAGCCTTGCAGTTCCCCTTCATCTTCACTTAACAATATACTAACATCTACAAACAACAGTACAGGGAGCTTCCAAACACTGCCCCCTCTTATTAGGGTCGCTCAAGCATCCACTGCCCTACCTTGTACGTCCCTTTTAACCCCATCCATATTCAGATTGAACAACCATGGGGACATGACACATCCTTCTTACAGGCCAACATTCAAACAGAAAAATTTACTCAGTTCTCTTTCCACACGCACTACAGCCTTAGCCTCCTCATACATACTTTTTGTCACGGGGGAATGTGAATTTAAGAATAAGGCTGATATTAATAAAAGATAAACACAAGAAATTGACTTGTGAAATCAGGTAGTAAGTTTTACTTTATGCTAGCTTACTTCGCCAATTCTGTAAAGGCAAGAATTTTATAAACTTTCTCAACAGTACACAGCGGAGACTATGTACTCACGAATGCTGTATCATTAGTACTGTTAGCCTCTGAGAGAGTGTGATCTTTACCCCCTGACAATCAATACTTAATAATGATAATGAACAAGTTCTTGCTGATGCTAACTCCTGGCTGGCACAAGGGATTTAAGTTTTGATACGAAAGAACTGGCCTAAATACCGCTTGTGATTAATATAAGAAGTTTGTGCTAACTGGGAGTAGCAAACTAAATTAAGCTCAATATGGAGAGATCGAACACCATTAATACAGTTAAGAGTTCAAAGAAAAGAACTGTAAATTAATTGATTACAATAAACTAAATTTACATTACATGAATCTCAAAATGAATTCAAAAGGGGAATTCACTGTCACAGGGGGACTGGTGAATTCAAATAACAAAGGAAATACACTCACTCGCTCATTCAAAGCTAATCAGACTTAAGGCTAAGAAAACGAATGAAAATACTGGTGAGTGAAGGGAACGGAGCTGAAGCTACGAAAGACTGGGCATCTGTCTGTTGCACACCACGTGCTGCTATTCACTGCTCAACTCACCGCAACCGCTCACCAAACTCGGCAGGGAAATATGGGGAATCGTTGAACTGGTGGAGATTGTAGGTGCTAGAAGACCTCCTTTCTCAGCTCTGGCACAACAAACCCCGTCCTATAGCTGCTCAACACCGACTGACTCATGTAACCAGGATGGGCACAGCCCAAATCAATGGTCGAGAGGCAATGTGAGAACGACAACTACACAAAAATTTTTGCTCAGTGACATGCATTGTCTGTATAGAAAGACAGTCACTTATGAAACAATGACAAGGGTTATGAAACTCATTATGATCTGAGTAAAAAAACGAGGCAGTTAACGGTCTGAGCGAAAATTTACGCATCTCAGTGTAATTCAGAAGTTCCCTTATATGATACTAGTACATTGTCGCGAATTAATTCGTGATATTACGCCCCATCAAAATGAAATTTTTCATAGAAAATTTAACATTAGGTGATATTTACATCCTAAGTCGGTCACACCAAATTCACACTTTGGTGGGTGTACTATCCTGCTACAGGTGAAAATCACTGTCCCCACTGAGCGTAAAAACCTTGTATTTACGTTAATAGAAGCAAGCTTGAGGGAAAAAACTCCGTTACAATGGTGAAAAATCCTGTACTCAGGTCAAACTGAGCAAAAGTTAACTACATTTACATTAACAACTAATTGTTATGTAGCATGGTGTATGTAATACACGGTGCAGGTGTGACAGTTGTAGTGTAACTGTACCTATGTGTAAAATGATATAATACAAAATAATTAAGTGGAGACGACGAGGCAGAAGAGAAGAAACGGCAGCATGCAGCAGAGATGATCAGCTGATCTGCATCGTAACACTGCTGCACCCGCCACTGTACCTGCAAAATCTATCAAGGTGAAACATCAAAAGTGTCAGTGTGACAAACAGTTTTTATTAAATTACAATATCTCTCTCTGCCTTGTAGTCACTACATATGCAACAAAAAGTACACTATTATTTTCTTAATGGATACATTATTAACCAGGAAACGTAGTCCTTGGATTGCATATGTCTCTGAGGACCCCTGTTGTTTACTGGTTAAACCTAGATTCTTACCCAGGAAACATGCTAGTCCTTGGATTGCATAAATCTCTGAGGACGGCCAGTAGTTTACTGGTTAAGCCTACATTATTAACCAGGAAACGTGCTAATCCTTGGAGTGCTCAAATCTCTCAGAACGGGCAGTTTACTAGTTAAACCTAACTCTACACTTACAATTAATATCGGCAAGCTGAGAATCCCTATGCAAACTCCGGCAGATCACATTTTAACACCCAGTGTGGGTGTGAACACTTATGTGGATAATGCACATATTCTCCGGGAATCCTCAGAAAGGCCCACAGCTCGAGATGCTCCACAAAGTAATTCAGACACAGGCTTGGATTGCCCCTACGGGTTTCCCAAACTTCCCCTTAACCTACGGTCCACATGTATATGCAGGTCCTGGACGTAATGTGTCCTGTGGGACCAACGGGCGAGATGTCAGGTCTTACTGGTACACTGTTAACTGGGAACCAAGCTGGTCCTTGGATTGCATAAATCTCTGAGGACGCCTGTTTTACAGAATCCAGCATACAACAGTTGCCCATGTTAGTCGTCAGTTAGCAGATGAGACATCAGGTCTGCACCTACATTGTCACTTCCCTTGATGTATCTCACAACAAGGTTAAACTGCTGCAAACATAGTGTCCAGCATGTCAGTCTTGCATTAGCCGTCTTAGTTGTGCTGAGGCTAGTGAGTGGCATATGATCGGCTTCCAGAGTGAATGGTGCTCCATATAAATAATAGTAGTATTTCTTAACACTGTCAACCATGGCCAAGAGTTCCTTCTGAACAGTACTGTAATGCCTCTCGGCAGGTTTTAGCTTACGGCTGTGGTATGCCACTGGGAAAATTCCACCTTCTGATTCTTGCATTAGTACAGCACCTACTCCATCTTGTGAAGCATTGGTGCGCAGTACGAAAGGTTTATTGGAATCAGGCAACTGCAAGATAGGCTCCTTACACAGCATATTCTTGAGAGTGGCAAAAAATCTCTCTTGTGCTTCTTCCCATTCAGTGGTATTTGGAGCATGTCTCCAAAGCACCTCGTACAGCGGTTGGGCAATGAGAGCAAAACTGGGGATAAAACTTCTATAATACCCCATTAGGCCAAGGAATGCCCTAGCCTGTTTCTTGGTCACAGGCCTTGGAGCTTTCTTAACCTTTCTGATCTTGTTGTCCTGACACCTGCAGCGATTGTTGCCAACAATATGTCTGAGGAACTCCACCTCACTGTGCACAATTTTACACTTGCTAGGCTTCACAGTCATGTTGAAACTCTGGAGTCTACTGAAGTTAATTTCCATGAGTCTGAGGTGCTCCTCCAATGTGGCAGAATGAACGAGGACATCGTCAACGAACATTTCTACTTACAATACCATAGAGCACTTGTCTCATGGCACGATTGAATACTGCTGGGAAATTGGTAAGTCCAAATGGGAGGACTTTATACTGATACAACCCCCTAGGAGTAGCAAAGGCAGTGAACTGACAGCTCTCGGGGTGAAAGGGAATCTGAAAGAATCCCTTCACCAAATCGAGCTTCGTGAAATATCTTGACACTGCCAGCTTGGAGAAGACGGTAATATGGTCACCCACTGGCTCAGCATCCACTTTCGTGATTGCATTTAGCCCCCCATAATCACCACAAATCCTGACTCCACCATCCTTCTTGCAGACTACTACCAATGGACTACAGTAAGATGAGGACTTTTCATTAATACCTGCAATCTCCATGTTGGCAATTTCCTTGTCTACTGCATCCAGTAGTCGCATGGGAATCGGATATGGCTTAACCTTTACAGGAGTATTGCTGGTCAACTCAATATTGTGACACTCAACCTTTGCG
Source organism: Coenobita brevimanus (assembly GCF_032717465.1). NCBI lineage: Eukaryota > Metazoa > Arthropoda > Malacostraca > Decapoda > Coenobitidae > Coenobita > Coenobita brevimanus. The sequence goes on from NC_137027.1 coordinate 16,232,611, forward strand.
AGTCTACGTTGGTAAGAGAAGACATCAGCATACCGACAGAGCAGTGACCTTATGGCATTCTGGTCACCTAATGCTAAGTCAGTGTTAAGTAAGATATCTCCAGCAGTCTTCTCCTGATGGGACTGAATGGTTAAGGGCTCATCATCGTGGTCATCAGCTGGGATCACCGCATCCGCCCCGGTTTCTTCCAGTGGCTGGTCACTGTTATTGCCTACTCATGGGCCAGTCTCCTCGGGGTTTGACTCTTATGATAAGCCTTCAACATATTAACATGGAACCTTTTACGAAGATTTCCTATCTGAATTATGTAGCTGAGGTCTGTAATGCGCTCTACTACATCATATGGACACTTCCATTGTGCCAACAACTTGTTCTTGGCAGTGGGGAGTAACACCAAGCATTTATAGCCTGGACTGAACTTCCAAAGTTTTGCTTTCTTATCATAATAAGCTTTCTGACTTCGTGCGCCTTGATCAATTCTTCTTTGGCTAACTCACACATCGACTGGAGGTGATCAGCTAAATCAAGGACATAGGTGTAGGTGGTCTTGACTTCAGGGTCACGTTCTTCATCGTCCCATAAGTCACGAAGGATTTGAAGTGGCCCACGGACCGACCTTCGTACACCAGTTCAAAAGGTGAGGACTTCAAAGAATGCTGTTGGGCTTCTTGGTAAGCAAATAGAAGAGGAGCAATGAACCATGGCCATTCCTTTGGCTGTTCAGTGGCCATGCGCTTAAGCATCTTCTTGAGAGTCCTGATGAACCTCTCACACAACACATTACACATGAGATGATAGGGTGTAGTTCACAAGCCTCGGATGGACAACAACCTAAATGCTTTGTTCATCATTGCAGAGGTGAACTGTGAACCCCGGTCGCTTAAGACCTCCTTGGAGATACCTACACGACAGAACACTTCAATCAGTGCCTCAGCAACAGTGATGGGCTCTATATTCTTAAGGGCCATGGCTTCAGGCCTCCGTGTGCTGAAATCAATGATAGTGAGGATATACTTTGATCCATCACTAGCCCTAGGAGAGATTGGCCCAATAATGTCACCTGCTACTCTCTCGAACGGTTCAAAGATAGGCATTGGTTTCGATGGCGCAGGATGGACACGTCCCAGGTCAGTGGCACGCTGACACACATCACAGGAACACACAAGTTTAGTTATTTCCTGTCTTATTCCTGGCTGGAAAAGGTCAGAATGGATGCGGTCAGAGGTTTTCTTTTGGCCCATGTGACCTCCCATCACTGAACAATGACCTAATTCAAACACTGCTTGGTGATACTGCACGGGAATGACGAACTGCAATCGAACCTCACCCTGGGGTGTTTGTGATTCACGGTACAGCCGTCCTCGCTTACGAAGGAACCTGGCTTGACCTCCCCGTGAATACGTAATCGCATTACCCTCCAGCTTCTTACACACTGAGGCGGGTCAGACTGTTGTTCTTGGACAACATCTTGACTATGAATCAGATCTTGAGGCTTGCGACGGTCAGTGGGGTGACACGGTTCGGAGCCTTGGCCACGGTTTGTGTTACTGCAACAGCTGAAGTCTGAGTAGCAACATCTATGGTGCAACTATTTTTGATGCCTGGTATATTACCTATAATGAGGTCAAACAAAGGTTCTGGCATGACAACAGCAGCTGTCAAGCCAGTGTAGAAAGGAGATGCCACCTGGATACATGCCTCAGGGAACAATTTCACTGATCCATCATAAGTCTAACTTGGATCTGCCTACCTCTGTACTCGTAGAGCCGAACTAAACTCTGCATGACAGAGCAACGTGAGGAACCATTGTCTCTCAGAACATTTATGGAAACAGCTCCCACAAACCCTTGCTGAACAAGAAAGGCAGTGTTGCTGGTGGAAGGGTCTGAGGAGGTAGCAGCCAGTCATTGATGAGACTGCAGAACGAACGATGCAGCAAATGTGGTATCCTGAGAACTAGATGCCTGAGGGGTTGTGCTCACCATCTGAGGAGTTGGAGCATTGACCACCTGTGGTGGAGAGTTCACTATCACAGAGGGACTAGTGAAATGTGGGGAAGTACCTGTACTGGTGGGGACGGCACCTCTGTGCGGTTGTTGTGGAATGAAAGCTGCATTTGCATCCTGCCTCCGATACACTAAACTTGATTGACCTGGCTGAGAGTTACATGGTTTGTCCTTGTCCTGCTGCTGCTTGGGATGCTGCTGCTGGTTAGGGTTTTGCTTGTACTTCTTCCAATCTTGTTTCTGCGTATTATGCCCCTGGTCCTTCTGTGATTTGTTTGAACCCTGGCCATGATTCTGGGAATGTCCTTGATGCTGGGGTTCAGTCTGAGATGGCTTCCTAGACTTGTCAGCTTTCCTGTTCCAGGTCTGTTGCTTACGAGTTTGGTACCCGTATGCAGTGAAGAATGCATCAGCCTTTTCCACCATTTGGCTGTCACCCCTTACCTGGCAGATCTTAAGCTGAGCCATAAGCTCAGCAGGCCACGACTTCTCTGGCTGTGTGCGCAGCTTGAGGTCAGTTATCCCCTTTTGTGTGCAAGGGGTTTCATTGCTCTCCATCCACTCATCTAAGTAAGCAATGAGACGATCAAGGAGCTGAACAGCAGTCTCCTTTTCTTGGAGCCGCGCCCTCATGAACTGACTCTTGGTGTCATCAGCTGTGAGACCGTACGCTTTGATGAGTGCAGCTTTCATCATCTCATACGTAAGATTGTCTCCACGAATTCTCTGGAGAATATCGAAGGCAGGGCTTTCAAACAAGCTAAGAAACTGGAGCTGCTTAGCTGCCTCATCCAGCTGGTACAACTGCACCATGTCTTTGAAGCTAGCTATGAATGGCTCGATTCACTCACCTTCCTGATATGAAGGAAGCTTGAGGCATGGGGTTGCCAGAGCATGTGCAGGAGGAGCACTCATGCTCGGGTCGGCTGCAGCAGATGTGCCTGAAGCCAAGGAGTCTCACTTGAGCTTCAGCATCTCAAGTTCATGTTTCTCACGTGCCTCACACTCAGCACGCTCGTGTTGACGTTCTCTCTCACGTTCCTCGTGCTGTTCTCGTTCATGTTCATGTTGAATTCTATGCTTTTCACGGGCATCATTTTCATGTTGCTGATCATAACTATACCGTGAGGGTATCGGTAAGACCCATATCTTTGGCTTCCTGTACATATGGACTAGTAGACATGGTGCTAACTCAACTAAGGCTGAGTGGACTAAAGACTGAGTACTGACTGCTGTTTCGCAGAGTAATACCAATAACCGAACGTAAATAATATAGGCACAGGCTGCTGGTGACCAGTCTTATCTCCTATGCAGGAGGATTCAGTGTCGCAGGGGGATTAGTGAATTGTTACTCGTTTTATCTCCTGTGGAGGAGAATTCACTGTCATGGGGGGACTAGTGAATTGTTACTAGTTTTATCTTCTGTGGAGGAGGGTTCACTGTTGCAGGGGGACTTGTGAATTGTTAATTGTTTTATCTCCTGTGGAGGAGGATTCACTGTCACAGGGGGACTAGTGAACTGTGACTCATTTTATCTCGTTAAACTGATAGGATTCACTGTCGCAGGGGGACTAGTGAATCGTGGCTAGTTTTATCTAGTTAAACTGGTAAGATTCATTGTTGCAGGAGGACTAGTGAATCGTGACTAGTGCCTATAGCCTTTAATGATAACAAATACCTAGGTGTGAGTGAGTGAGTATTATTTCGTTAATAACTTTGGCGCTAGGAGTTAATATCCTGGAATGAGATCGCCAATGTCACAGAGGGATGTAAATTTAAGAATAAGACTGTTAATAATAATAGGTAAACACAAGGAATTGACTTGTGAAATCAAGTAGTAAGTTTTACTTTATGTGGCTTACATCGCCAATTCTCTAAAGGTGAGAATTTTATAAACTTTCTCAACAATACACAGGGGAGACTATCTACTCACGAATGCTGTATCATTAGTACTGTTAGCCTCTGAGAAAGTGTGATCTTTACCCCATGACAATCAATAATCAATAATAATAACGAACAAGTTCTTGCTGATGCTTCACTCCTGGCTGGCACAATGGATTAAAGTTTTGATATGAAAGAACTGGCCTAAATACCACTTGTGATTAATATAAGAAGTTTGTGCTAACTGGGAGTAGCACACTAAATTAAGTTCAATATGGATAGATCAAACACAATTAATACAGTTAAATGAACTCAAAGAAAAGAACTGTAAATTAATTGATTAAAATAAAATAAATTTACGTTACATGAATCTCAAAATGAATTCAAAAGGGGAATTCATTGTCACAGGGGGACTAGTGAATTCAAATAACAAAGGAAATACACTCATTCACTCATTCAAAGCTAATCAGACTTAAGGCTAAGAAAACGAACGAAAATACTGGTCAGTGAAGGGAACGGAACTGAAGCTACGAAAGACTGGGCATCTGTCTGCTGCACACCAGACGCTGCTATTCGCTGCTCAACTCACTGCAACCGCTCACCAAACTCGGCGGGGAAATATGTGGAATCACTGAACTGGTGGAGACTGTAGGCGCTAGAAGACCCCCTCCCTCAGCACTGGCTCAGCGAACCTCCTCCCATAGCTGCTCAACACCGACTGACTCACATAAGCAGGCTGGGCACGGCCCAGATCAACGGTTGAGAGCCAGTGTGAGAAAGACAACTACACAAAAATTTTCGCTTAGTGAAATGCACTGTCTATACAGAGAGAGTCTATACAGAGAGACAGTCACTTATGAAACAATGACAATGGTTATGAAACTCATTACGATCTGAGTACAAAAACGAGGCTGTTAATGGTCTGAGCGAAAATTTATGCATTTCAATGAAATTCAGACGTTCCCTTATACATTTCTAATAAAATGTCACGAATTGATTCGTGACACTTTTCACGGCATTCAACAACTTCCCAGTTACTCCATATAATCTTATTATTGTCCACATTCCTTGTCTATCCACCCTGTCATATGCGTTCTCCAAATCCATGAAGCCCGCATACAACTTCTTTCTTTTCTTTAGACACTTTTCCACTAAAGACCTAAGAATGAATATCTGATCTAAACAACCTCTTCCTTTCCTAAAACCTTCCTGTTCTTCTCCAGCTCTGTTGTTTCCCTAACTCTGACAGTAACTGTCCTGCCATATACTTTTCGTATTACATTAAGAAGACAAATGCCCCCATGATTAACATACACTTCTTTCTCTCCTTTTCCTTTGTACATGGGAATAATTAAACCTGACTTCCAATCCTCCGAGATTCTATCTTCCTCCCAGTCCAATCTGCACATCTTCCATATCCATTATACTACTATCTCTCCACATGCTTCAGCATTTCACCACACACCCCATCAGTTCCTTGGACTTTCCCCATTTTGACTCTTCATTACTTCCACAACTTCTGTCCTACCGATTTCTTCCTCTGCTCACCTCCCTCCTTCTCCCAGCCATTCCCAAGCCACATACACTCTCATTACTTTCATTCTCTATGTTCGACAATTCCTTAAAGAGTTCTCTCCGTCACCTCACTTTTTCTCCCTTCTCCACAAGCAATCTACCATTTTTATCTCTCACTCGTGACCTGCAGTCCTAACGGACCCAGGTTCAAATCCCCTCTGGGGCAGGGAACAGTTTAAGGATTTGAATTTCATTAAATCAGAATTTACTTATCTACCAGAAGACCCGCTGACATGTCGTAAGAATATCCCCGCTAATACCAATACACCAGTCCTGCATGAGTCAGCCCTAGCATCTATTCAATTTGGACGATGGGTGTTGGCGTCGAAGTGGTGACATGTAGAAGTGTATAGTATGTAGGAGGACTACTGGGCCTTGGTAGCAGGATGTGAAGCCTATGCCCAGAGTCGGACACATAAAAAAAAAAAAATCACCCTGTCCAAGTCGCTTTATCTCTTACCTGAACATTATTTTACTTTCCCTCCACTTTACACTCAAATTCCTTCCACATTTCCCATCCACGCTCATCTTTCTCTTACTAATCTCTTCAACTCTCTCTTCCTCTTTACATATACCTGTAACTCTCTTCTGTCCCTCAACTTCCATGCCCCTGTTACTCATCCACTCACTATATGCTTTCCTCTTTTGCACCACAGCTTGTCTCACCTCTTCATTCCACCATGCTGTTCCTTGCACCCCTTTTCGTCTTCTCTTCACCCCACACACCACCCCACATGTTGCACAGATTTCTTCTGTGAATATCTTGCACACACGTTCCACATCCCCATCTGCTCCAAATCATATTTACTCAATAATTCCACTTCTTTCTTGTATTCTGCCTTTTTTTTTCATCCTCTTGCAACCTTTCTTCCCTCCTTGTATGGAGTACTTCCTCCTGTACTTCCCTCCTCCTATTCCTCCATTTTTTTTTTAACCTTGACTTTCGCCACTACCATGAGTGGTCAGAAAGTCCACTCCTCAAATCTCTGTATGCTCTTGCATCCATTACACACCTCATTTTATCACCCACACACACATAATCATTGTCTTCTGTTCATTCAGTTCACCACCTTCCCTTCTCATCACTCGCAACATATACATGTGGATCATTTTGTGTCCAAACAGTGTATTGGCTGTCACCAACTCCCTCCCTGCTGAGATGTCAATTAGAGCACTACCATTCTCATCCACTTCTGCAGGCACACCCCGTGCTCCAACTACTCCATCCTGCTTCACATTCCCTGCTTTTCCATTCATATCTCCAGTCAAAGACACTCTTTCATTCCTCTCAAACTTTTCCATGCATGTTTCCACATTTGTCCAGAACTCTTCCTTCACCCTACTTGCACGAACTTGCACTGGCACATTTACACACACAATCACCCACATTTGTAGTACAACTTTACATCTTATCCACACAATCCTTGACCCGACAGATCCATACTCTTGGACACAACAATACGAACTCCTTTTGCCCTCTCATTCTCACCTACTCGTGCACATATACCCCATCCATATTCCCATTCTCTTAGTCTCACCTCTCCATTTTGTCTCAGTTATTCCACATACATCCACTCTTTCATCCTCAAGCACCTGGACAATCTCTCTTTTTCATCTCATCATTCACACTCCTTACATTCCATGTCGCAATCCATACCATGTCCTTTGTTTGGTCCTTAGCCCCCTAGCACACTGTAAATTTTTTGTAAGTGTGTGTGACATGATCAGAGATAATGCCAAGAGGCCAGGCTGGATTTGCCCCAGAAATTGGCTATAATGGTATAAATTGTATACCATCGTCTTCTCTGATGTTTATATTATACAATAAAGTAATATAAACACAGAAAATTGATGAGTAAATGTGCTGTGAAAGTACCAATATGAGGTGAGAATACTGATGTTCAACAGTGAAAATAACTGCCCTACACTCTAGCACAAAATTTTGTCCACATGCTGACTAGATGCAGAATTTCACAAGCTTTCTCGTGGTGCTATTGTAATTCTGATAAGACCAATAGGTTTTGAGTAAATCGCCAAAAATTGCGTGCGCCCCCCCCTCCCCTGAACCAAAACCTGAGAGAATGCTGACCATTACGAGTGTTGGCCTGGAAATAGACACCCTCCCCTATGATGCACCAAATATTGATGCACTTCATGTTAAAACATAATTTTTGGTGAATATTTTTGTCCAGAATTGCCTAATCGGCATCCCTTCAAACCAACACTGACCAGTGCGTCATAGGTTCCACTTCAGACTAATACCGTTTTGACTCATTTTGAGTCATCGTGAATGAAGGGGTTTTGCCACCTGTTAGTCAGTCCTGGTCCAAGCCTTCTTGTTCATATTTTTTGTCAACTGTTTTCTGGGGAGGGGCACTAACCCTCCGCTAACGCACATGTTGTCATGCAGGGAACACATGTTGGTTGGTTACTAGGTTACAACCCACTGTTGTAAATGATTTTCTGGTTTACAGGTTGTGCTAACAAAAAAAAAAAAAAAAATCCTTGCCTTTGGTTAGTTATCATATTTTTACTAGGCACCTCAATTTTGATATATAATTTTTGTTAAGAAATAAAATTAGCTTTGCCCTAGTTTATTAAATGCTCGATATCCAGTGAACTGTTACAACTTTCGCAGATCAGTTTATACATTGCGAATGACACGGAGTTAGGTCAGGTGGTAAATCAAACGCAGGTGAATGTTTCAGAGTTTTACTCCTTCTAAACACAGCTGAGGTACACTTGCAAAACATAGCCTTTCTTTCCCATGTTAAATGTCCTTCGCTAATTACTACTCATTCATTGGCTGACTAACTCTCACTTACTCTAACTGACCACTCCAGCCTTCACTGATTAGTTCTCACTGTCTAACTCACTCTGTCACTGACTCACTGACTGTTCACTAGCTAAAAACTGAACTGCAGTGCACGTACTCACTACCAACTAAACTGAACAGCACAAGATGCAAAACGGTCACTTCATATAAACTGCCCACCCCACGACTCCACCAACCAGTACAGCCCAGGACATTCAAGGGTCTAACTGAGAACTCATATTTTCTGACTCAATAATGCACGTAAATGAATAATGCAAAATAACAATTATGACAAAAACTAATTCCATAGGTAGGAGAGAAAGTAGACAAAGAGACATGCCAAAATCTCCAGAATGTTCCTCTTGTTGCCAGATATAAACATTTGCCTAATCCTAAAGCAAAGCCCTAATTTCTAGAATGTTTCTCACATCTTCAAACATAAAACACTAACCTAATCCTACTAGCATAACACTGCCCCTTCATCAAAACTATGTCATCCCAGACACAATCATCTAATTGGCAGCTCATGCTACCCATATTGTTAGTCGGGTTTCCTTTCATGGTTTCTTTTCGTTTTTCTTTCTTGTTTAAATGAATCAGGCACTTCTACCCTTCAGAATTAACCAATTCTGACCAAAAAACAATGACCAGCCTAAGACCTAGTTGTGTCCACAAGGTTTTGGTTGCCAGGCAACCAATTGTTGACTGGCAATGGCCAAAAAAAATCTTTTTCCATACTTTTCACATTTTGAGCTGTAGATGCACTACTAATGACTATAGAAAGCTCTGACTTCTTTAGGTGTAATCTTGAGTCATCCCCTGTCGGAAGTGGGCTATCATTTTTTCCTCTCTCTCCTCTAGTTTTCGGGGGCAACCCTGTGAAGTTTGGCCTCAGGGACTCTAGCAACCAGTACTGGTTTTCAATAATGCCCCTCCCTCTTAGTTCCCTAGCGGCTTGGTGGAATTGAATGAAACTTTGCATGCTTGTAGACTTTGACTAGTACTACAACTTTCTTATGTACACCTATGTGCTAAATTGGCCAGGTCAGGAGTCAAAGGTCATCAAATGCAAAAACAGTGAAAATAGAAAAAATCACGACTGAGCTCACACATACTGCTAAGGCTCCAAACATTGCACTGGAATACCTTCATACAAAATGACATTTAGTGTTGAAACTCCCTTCCAGTCACTGGCAGCACCACCTAATAGGTGAACCTCTGGTGGGCCATTCTGCAAATTTCAAGTTCCCCAGCTCCACAGTAGGTTGATGGAATTGAATGAAAGATTGCATGCTTATAAACATTAATGAGTACTATAAGTGTGCTTCTTACATGCATGACCTTATCCAAAAGGTCAGGGGTCAAAGGTCATCAAGTGCAGAAATTATGAACTTCCTTGCACGAAATCCTAAGGCTCCAAGATTATTAAGCCAGGCCATAATTCTTGAGTGGGATGTTGTTCTTCATTACCATCATACAGGAGTGACTTTTTCTGCCTAAACTCACTTCCAGCCACTGACAAAGCTTAATTCTCTTAGAGCTGGCCATCATCATCTGCCAGCTTGTTCTTACATAAGTATATACATAATAATCTTCCAGTCAATTGGGTCATCACCGTCGCCTCCGCTGTCTAGGTCACATGGAATCCAGAGCACCCTCTGTTTCTGAACAGACCATCAAGTCACCCCTGGTAAATGCAGTGTCCTGGGCGTGAGCAAGGGAAACCGCCTTCCTGCCTTCAGCGAGAAGATCTGGATCATCAGTGCTGTCAATGACTCCATCACTCTCTTGGGACATTCTTTCATCTCTGGTATCCAACAGGTCCTCCGTCTCACATGAAGTGTACCCCCAGGTCCATGATATCTCCACACATGACTGGCATGGATGATCTTCAGCCTATTCCTTCTCTTCCCTTTGATCCTGTGGGTCATGTCCAAGAGACAGTCCACCACAATGTAAGGTCCTTCCAGGGGTACTGAAGTTTGGGTGACTGGCCCATCTTCTTCTGGTGGTTGTAGAGTCACATTCAGTCTCCTCCTCAAAGCTGATATGGCTAGCCCTCAGGTTGTATCCCAGCTTCATGGCCTGACTGGAGAACTTCAGCATCCCTCAAACTTGACAATACACCTCATACATCCTCTTCTTCAGACTTCGAGCAGACTCAGAGGCTTCCACTGGGAGACCTTCCTCTGCAGGCCTTCCAGTTAAGAGGTATACTGGCAAAAGCAACTCACGCCTTAATGTCATCTTTGCTGGAGAATATCCACTAGTCTCGTGGACTGCATTACTGTAAGACATCAGGAGAGCATGCAGTTTACGGTCCCACTGTGTATCCATCTATACAGTGCTTGGCCAGCTCTTACTCCAGTGTTCAGTTGAATCTTTTCACTATTCCATCTGACTGGGAATACATTGGTGTTGTCCTGGTCTTCTTAATGCTCAGCAACTTGCAACACTTGACCAGGTCTATAGACTGGAAGTTCCTTCCTCATTTAGAACACCAAAAACTACCAGAAAAACTGGTCCACTAGCACCCTTGCAACATTAGTTGCCTTCTAGTCTGGGATGGCGTAAGTCTCAGGCCACTTGGTGAAATAGTCCATTGCCCTGCAGATGTACCTGTTTCCATCTGTCATGAGAGGTAGATGTAATGCAATGTCCACTGTGACCCTCTCCATCTGAACTCCAGACTGGTGCAGCTGCAGTGGAGCACGTGGTTGCTTCTTGGATCCCTTCTTCACTCAGCAGCATCACGTGCCCGACACCACTCTTCCACATCTTTCTGGATACCAGCCCAATAGAACCTTTGATGCAGGTGGTTCAAGGTCTTCTTCATTCCCAGGTGTCCATTGATTATGCTGTTATGCATCTTCTCCAGAAATGGAGCCCACAACTTTTTCCGCAGTACTGGCAATCAGTAGCTCTGAAGTCCATCAGGAATCACCCAGTGGCAATGCAGTCCTCTGTTGTCCAGCTGCAGAGTATCCCACTACTCCCAGTAAGTCTTGGTAGCAGGATTCACCCAAGAGATCCTATCCCATACTGGGTGCAACAATCTTTGGCTCAGGAACTCCACAACTGGTTGCAGATCCTGATACCCCTGTTACTGCTTTCCCATATCAGTTGCAAGGTTTCCCAACTACACTACCATAATGGCAGCATTTCTTCATGCTACCTTCTTGTGGCTGTAATGCTGACATTCTAGGATGCATAGTCTTCGGTTCAAACTGTCAGCATTTCCGTGAATTCGTCTGGGGTAGCGAACAGTCGTAATTATGTTGCTCCAGTTTTCCAATCTACTGAGCTTACGGTCCTTGAGGGTTCTCCAGGGACGTCTGCCACCTCATCACAGCATGTTCATTATGGAATATGAAGCTTGACCTGTACAAGTAAGGGTGGAAGTAGTGAAGGCTCCTCGTTATACTCAGAAGTTGTTTCCGAGTAACGCAATAATTCCTCTCTACTGTGTTAAGCTTCCTAGTGTAGTAGACCACCACTTTCTCTGTATCATCAGCACTCTAGGAGAGCACACACCAACTCCGATATCACTGGAGTTATGATCCAAGATGAATGGTCTGCAGGGATCCAGATATGCAAGCACCAGTGTAATGCTCAAAGCCTCTTTCAGTTACTTGAAGAAATCCTCAGCTGTCACTCCACAAAAACTTGTGCCCTTTTTTCGTGAACCGATGTAGTGGCACTGCAATCATGGCAAAGTCCACAATCAGGCAATACAAACCCAGGCAACTCCACACCTCCCTTACACTGGTTGGCACTGGCCAATCCCTCACAGCAGCTGGTTTCTCAGGGTCACTGCGCACTCCTGACCCACTCATGATGTAGCCAAGATACTGGACATCCTTCTGGAACAAGCAACACTTCTTGGAGCTATGCTTAAGGCGTGCAGATTTTAACTGATCGAATGTCAGACAGGCTTTCCAATTCTAGCTCGAAGATCTTGCCAAAAATGATTACATAATCCAAGTAGGTCAGGGCTGTTTTCCAGTGTAGTTCATTCAGTACCTTTTCAATCAGGTGCTCAAAGGCGAACGGAGCATTACACAACCCAATAGGCATAACCTTAATCTACCAGAATCCCTGGCCATATGAGAAGCCATTTTCTCCCTATCTACATCTGCCATCTTGACCTGGTGGTACCCTGGTTTCAGGTCCAGTGTCAAGAACCACTTTGCTCTGACCAGGGCATCAAGGGTGTCATCCATTCTTGGTAAAGGGTAGGAGTCCTTGACGGGCTTGGTAGTCCACACAACACTTCCAGGAATTATCTTTCTTTTTCATTAGCACTGCTGCAGATACACAAAGGCTGTTGGATCTTTCAAATAAGCCCTGTCAGTATACATCTTACATCACCTTCCCCATCTCTAGGCAGAGGGCTGGAGCTATCATTCAAGTGACTTTTGCTTTATTGATTGATGATCATCAGTGTCGATATGGTTTTCCATCAGGTCATTGCATCCCAGGTCCAGATCTCCTTTGGAAAATACATCGGCATACTTTGCCTGTGGCTTCTCCAGAAACTGGGCGCACATGGCAAGGAGATCCCAAAAGTGGTCGGGTAGATCTTGGAGCTTAACCATACTACTCTTGCATGCAATGCTTGGTGGCTCCTGCTCGAGTTCTTGGCAGAACCCCACAACTGTGCCCTGATGTATCTTCTCAAGATGAAGTGAAAAGTTGGACGTGATGATGAGTACTTCCTCTGCCTTAGGGTAAACTAAGGTCCTACCCACCATTACTCCCTCTTTTATCATGTCATGGCTCCTGTGCTCCACCATTCCCAGGGAAGTGTGCAGCATGTCATAGATCTTGCAGGGCAGCAGCATCTCTGACTCAGGGGGGATCACTGTAGTCCATCTGGTTGACACTAATAGCCTTCCATGCTCCATGGCCCTTAGCAGAACACTCCTTCCTTCTGGCCCACATCTACATTGAATGGAAGTCAAGCAGACAACAATGGGACAAAAGGAAGTCTAAGCCCAAGATGCAAGAATCCTTGATGTTTGCAGCATGCATGGCCAGGGTCTACTCTTTCCCTCCCAGCCGTACCTGACATCCACTGGTCGCCTAAGCTCAGCATAATGCCCTGTTACTCCACACAGCTGCTGCAAAGTCTTTGGAAGCTGCCGATGACTCATCACATTCAGCCGCACCAAAGATTTCTCTGATCTGGTGTCCAAGACCACTGGGCACGCTACTTCTTTAATCTCACCATCTACCTGATATTAGCTGAAGTAGCTGTCTTCCGCAAAGTCACATATGGGGCACTCTTGGCATAGGCTGGCTGCTGCCCCATTGCACCATCCATAGTTTCCCTCTTGAGGGGCCTGTTCCGTCTTCTTTTGTTAGGTCTTCCATTGATAGTTCGTTTTTAGGTGTCCCTCTTGTCCACAACACAACACTCTGCTGTCTTACTGATTCTGTTGCTGCCATCATTTTGCTGATCTCTCTCTCTCTCCCGTAGCAGTCTTCCTGTCGGTGCCCAGTCTTACCACAGTGGAAGCATGCTCCATTAAACGTACCTGTGCTCTTCACTGTGCCCTTACGTGCCTTGAAGTAAATAAGTAATAAGAACTAGCGCCAAGCCCACGAGGACTATATGGCACTAAAACCAATGTATAAAAATGACAGGTATGCTATGGTGCACTAAAAGCAAAGGGGAAGGTGGGGTAGACACTAAATGCGAGGAAAGATACGGGTTTGAGATAGGAAGCACATGAGGTGTGTGATGGAAAACACAGGGGATTCGCCAAGAAGATCGGCTAAGGTAGGGGGACATCCAAGGGAGTGAAGGAACGGAAGAGTCAATCTGCGCACGGCGTGGAACTGAGGGCAATCAAGCAAAAGATGGTGGCCCATGAGTGGAGCCTGGCAACATTGACAGGTCGGAGGAGTGCCTCCTGACATTAGAAAGCCATGTGTGATCCGCGTGTGACCAAGGCGCAGACAGGCTAGGGCTGTTTCCCAACGCCTGTTGCAATGGGAGGACGACTGCCAGGGAGTGACAGCATGTGTGATGGAGCGGAGTTTGTTATCAGTTGTAGAAGTCCATTCTGCTTGCCACCGTTGGCCAAGGAGACGGGTAACAATCGGGAAATAATCAGTTGCTGGGATAGGCCGAGGTGTGACAGAGCGAGAGGTGACAGCTGTACGTGCCAGGCAATCAACCCTCTCGTTACCCGGTATCCCAACGTGGCTTGGGACCCAATAGAAGGAGACAGACTTCAATCTGGTGGTAATACAGAACAACCATTCTTGTATCCCCAACACTAGTGGGTTGCTGGCAGGGAAAGACTGAATACATGTAGTGCACTAAGTGAATCTGTGAAAATAACAAAAGTGTGTAAACTGGAACGGTATATAACACGAAGGGCCAGTAAAATGGCCAGCAGTTCAGCAGCAAAAATACTGGCAACAGGTGGAAGGCGGATCTGATAGGTAAGGTCTGGGAAAAGAACAGCAAAATCCGAGCCCACAGAAGACTTAGAGCCATCTGTACGTGCCTTGAAGCCAGTGTTGAAGTGAGAGTGGATGTTTCAGTAGCTGGACTTTAGGTAGGATTCAAACTCGAGGGCACTGGCCAGGGCTTCCTTCAGGCTCACTGGTTTGGCTTACCTTCAGCTGTCCAGGGAGTCTATGAACTGATCTCAATGCAGCAGCATCAGGAAGTCAGAATTAGCTCCTGGGTAAGCTTCATGAGTCAAATTCTCTAGGGCCAGTTCTTGTAGAGGTTCCTCTCTCCTGCGTGTGCGAGTCCGGAATCGCGACATGACGACTTCCTCCTGATGTTTCGTACCATACCTCTGCTCCAAGGCTTGTGCCAGCTTGTGGTAGTCACCCCAACGTCCTATGTCCAGCTGTGCAAGGACCTCCACAGCAAACCCCTAAACGCTTGTGGCCAGCTGAACCACACACTGATGTTATCCCAAACTGGATGTGATAAGCCTCCCAAGACACCTTGCCATCAAAACCCTGAGGCTTTTTCTTCACTGGAGCGTGCATTACAATCCCGTGCGACCCTATGGTGATTCATAGGGACATATTCAGAGCCCTTGAAATTCGGGATCTCACCACCCTTCTCCTCACACTTACAACTGTCACCCACAGGAGAGTGAAACTTTAACAAGAACTGGCCCAGGACCAAGAGAATTTGGCTCATAAACCTTACCCAGGAGTGCTGAGTCTCAACCAAACATTTTCATGGAGTTTGTTACTCACTTCCTGTATTACACTTCTCACTCTACCCTCCACTATACAGGAAACCTCTTCCCTCACGACTATTACCTGGTCCTTTATTTTCTCTACCTTATATTAGGGGTCAAAACTCCCCTTTAGATAATTTCAGTCGATATCAAATTGAAATATGCATATCTGTGACAAAGTTGCGACCATCCTGCTAAGTTTTATCGAAAACCTTCTTCCATTTTCGGCTGCATTGCAGACACACACACACACACACACACACACACACACACACACACCTCCCTTAAATCAAGAAGGTCATTCTCAAAGCCTGCAGTGGTTTAACGGGTTTATTTATTGTCAAAAAGTTTACAGGTGCTCTCCATCCGAGCCCTGCCTCTGAACAGAACTGAACCGGCTCCCCTCTAACTCTCTCTCCCCAGGTCCGTAGACCTTATCTCACCTATATTCAAGCTCGGGACCGGCCAATACAAATTCAGGCTCATAGGCCAAGCTACACTTATACTTTACACTTACATACTACTAGATATAAACTATATATATATATATATATATATATATATATATATATATATATATATATATATATATATATATATATATATATATATATATATATATATATATATATATATATATATATATATATATATATATATATATATATATATATATATACATATATATATATATATATATATATATATATATATATATATATATATATATATATATATATATAT
Organism: Coenobita brevimanus; assembly: GCF_032717465.1. Taxonomy (NCBI): domain Eukaryota; kingdom Metazoa; phylum Arthropoda; class Malacostraca; order Decapoda; family Coenobitidae; genus Coenobita; species Coenobita brevimanus. Next base: position 16,248,852 of record NC_137027.1, read on the forward strand.
CCCTGTTTCTATCTGCAAATCTCTCTCAGCTGGCAAAACGTTCTCTTCAGCTGGGATTGGTCTATTCAGAACAGCTACAAAATGCCCTTTCCACCTTCCTTTTATATCCAAATCTTTAATTATCAAGTTACCATTTCTATCTCGTACAGGTGTTTTCTTCCTTCTCTTTTCAGTCCCAGTTAACTCCTTTATGGCCTAATACGCTGCTCTTGTGCTCTGACCGTCATTTTTACTTAATTTCTGTCTTTGTTGCCTTTTCATCATATAGCCTCCTCTTATCACGTCTAATGAGTCTTTTTACTTCAGAATGTAAACTCCAGTACTTTGTTCTAAGTACTTCAACTACTTGCCCATCAACATGTTGTTCTTCACTTCTTAACTTCGCCTCTTTCCTTTTCTGAATTGCATTCCATGTTTCATCTGACATCCACTTTTTCCTTCTCGCTTTTCCCTTTTTCTTAATAGTAACCTTAGCACTCTCATGCAAAACCTCTTTTACCTCTCTCCACATTTGATTAATATCATTGTCTTCAGATTCCATCAAAGTCTGCAAGACCAGAAACCTGTTCCTGCATTCCCACCGAAACTTTTCCTTCGTGTTCTCATCATTTCTCATCAAAATCATATTTATTACCTCCTGTACAATTACCATTAACGTTTCTGTTAATTTTTTTTAAATCTTTGATGCAACAAGCTGACGATCATTACCTATATCTGCCCCCCTCCTTAAGCAAACATCTTGCAAATAACTCCTATGCCTTCTGCTAATTGCAATGTGGTCAATCTGGTTATAATATTTGCCACGTGGTGAAATCCAAGTAGTTTTATGTATTTTTGTATGCTCAAAGATAGTTCCACCAATCGTAAGGTCACTTGCCAATCAAAAGCTTTCAAATCGCACCCCATTTTCGTTTCTTATACCAACACCCTCCTTAGCCATACAGTCTTCAAAGCTATCCCTGCTACTACCAACAATCGCATTAAAATCACCAATGCAAACTAACACGTCATGTCTTGCCACTCTATTCACTACATCCTGCAGCTTCTCATAAAAGTCATCTTTCATTTCATCAGCAGCCTGATTTGTCGGAGCGTACCCTACCACCATACTGATATTACCATGGTCAGATTTTAAACGAGCATAAAGCAAGCGCTCATTAATTGGCTCAAACTCACATAGTGCCTTACAAGCATCTCTACTCAACAGTAAGCCTACTCCTTGGTAATGATTTCCATCATTCCTACCAGAAACCATCAAAGTAATACCATCTTCCAAATTCATTTTATCAACTCCAAGCAACCTCGTCTCTGTAAGAGCACAAATATCTATACTGTATTCCTTGAACACTGAAATAAGTTCTTCCATTTTACCAGCCTGATTGAGTTCGAACATTCCGGTTTCCTATTCTTAAGGTTCTTTTTGAGTGTATAAACTTATTCCTACACCGTGGGAATCTTAGCACCCCCTACCCACTTAAGGGCTGCACGGAACTGGGGTCCATTGCTTCAAAACCTGAGTTCATCAAGATTTCTGAGGCAGAAAAATATTTTACCCAGGGGCCAGTGGCAGTGGCACAAGACTGAATTACTTCCCTCGCCCTTGTGGCAAACTGCACATGGCCAATCTTCCTCTTCTTTGACTGTACCACCACCAACCCTAGATATCATCACTTTTGTTTTATTTGCATTTATGCATTTACCCTTAAGCCCTTATGCCCCATACCATCTCTCCACTTCCTAAATCTTTCCTCCACCTCCCTTTCATTCTCTACAGTCAACTCCAAATCATAACAGTATACAACATCCCCCACGGGAGTTTGTTTCTGAAGTCACATGAGAGGGCTTCAAGTACCATGATAAAGAACATGGAACTCAAAACTGACCTCTAATGCACATCAACATTCACGGAAAACTCATCACTCAAATCTCCATTCACTCTTACCTGGGTGCGAGCACCCATATACATGGCCATAACCACCCTAACCAACCACTCCTCCAACCCAAGCTTTCTCATTGCCCACTTCACCACCCCTCTAGGGACTGTCAAAGGCCTTTTCCAAATCAACAGAAACAAACTACAGATCCCTTTTCTTCCCAATATATTTTTCCTGAAGCTGTCGAACAATGAATATGGCATCAGTAGTCCTACTGCCTGACATAAACCCAAACTGCCTCTCATCAATATTCACTCTTTCTCTAATCATACCTTCTAGAACTCTCTCCATTACCTTCATTATCTGATCTAAAAGATTTATACCTATATAATTTCCTCTTTCCAGGGCATCACCTTTCCCTTTGTACACATTTATAATTACACTCTTCAACCAGTCATCTGGAACAACACACTCATATATAAGCATATTTATCAGGTCATTGACTAACCTCACCCCTATATCTCCTGAGGCCTTCAACATTTCGGCAGTCAAGCCAGACACACCTGCTGCCTTCCCCATCTGCATCCTACCTATTGCTTCACTCACAGTAGCAGTGTCAATCAACCTCGTGGACCAAGCACCCCCTACATCACTGGTGGAGGAGGTCTGCTGGTGATGTTAGTCCCTGCTCATTTGCCACCTAGGGCGTGACTGTTGCCTCCCCACGTGTTTGCCGTGCGTGGCATCCCCTAATGCTGGGAGACGGGAGTCCTGGAGGTTGAGCGATGCTGCACAATGCGCCCTGCAGCTAGCAATACACCTCTTTGGTCCCTTATTCTGGCTAGACGGGCGGCCTGGTTGGGCCCGACCAGGTCAATCGGCTGGTCATGCGTTGGCTAGGGTCAAGTGGGCACTGGGGGGCCTGGTGGCTCCTATTGTCCTGGAGTCACCCTTGCCCAGGTCCCACGGTGGTTACTTGCATATACTCTCCCACTACCTCTGGAGTCGCCAGTGGTGTTATCTCTGGTATATGACTTCCCCTTGCTGGGCTCCATGGTGGGTGGTGGGGTGGGGGAATGAAGGTTTTTTGTGTTTTTAATGATTCTGTTTTCAAATACACCCGTTGACGACATTGCATCTGCCCCTGGACACTCTTCGGACTGCACATCTGTCATTGCCACACTGGAACCTTTTCAGGCCCCTGGTGACTTCTCACCTCTGCCCCAGCGTTCAACTGGGGGTGGGAGAATATCCCGTCGGGTAGGTTTGGCTCCAAGATTTGGCCAAGATGATATGAACCAGGAAAAATTCGAGAAGTATCTACTGCTGAAACCCTCTGCAGGTGGTTCAGTACTGGATACAAACATCTTTAATTTACACCGTGCAATTGTTTCTTCCTGTTGCCGTGAACCAATAATTTCTACCCAAAGGGATGGTAGCCTCCTAACTGAGGTTTCTTCCCCAGAAGAGAGCTCACGTCTCCAGACTCTGACCTCCATTTCCAGTCACGGCATGTCCTGCATACCTCATGCCACCTTTAATCACTGTAAGGGGGTCATTTACTCCCGGGACCTCCTGCAATACCCTGAGTCACAGTTATTAGAAGAACTACACACTTATGGTGTTGTAAAAGTTGACTGGGTACAGAAGACGATCGATGGTATTCTGACCCCAACTCCGACGCTGTTTCTGACCTTTGACCGCTTAACGTTGCCTGCCTCCGTGAAACTTGCTTGGCTCTCTCTGCCTGTGAAGCCTTATGTTCCAAACCCAAAGCGGTGTTTCCACTGTCAGGGGTATGGACATGTTAGCAAATTTTGCCGACATGCACTGGCTGGCCTTCCTGGTGTTTGTGTCTCCTGTGGCAAAATGAGTCATACGAGTGATTGTCCAGGACCCCTTAAATGCTGTCACTGTGGGGGTCCTCATGCTGTATCTTCCAAAAACTGTCCTTGGTACTGCCTTGAAAAGGAAGTTTTGAGCATTCGCGCACATAAGAAGGTTCCCTTTCCAGAAGCAAAGAGGAGGGCCCAGACTCTCTTCTTTCAGCCTGGAGTTACTTATGCTTCTGCCCTTTCTGGGGCACCTGTACGTCGTTCTGTGTCCCAAAAGTTGCCACGACCCTTACAGTGACCACTTCCCCAACTACTGATTTGACGGATGTTGTTAACCCTGGAATTACTGATACGTGTGTGACTGATGCTCATCCACCCACTGCTCCAACTGTCTCTGCCTCCACTTCGGTGGCTGACGGTTCACGCACTTCTGTGGTGGTGGCAGATGTACACGCTGACAAGACTCATCCCCCCTTGTCCAGTATGAACGAGGCTCCTTCTGTATCCGGCAAACGTCATCGTAATTCGTCAGAGTCCTCAGAGCCTGAAAACCGACCACCTAAGGTTTCTGTTGTCGAATCTTGTATCAACCTCTCTACTGTTCTCTCTGCCTCAGAGCCTGAGAGGTCTAGCCAAATGGAAGCTGCTGCTGGTGGTTCATCTGTAGTCAGGTCCCCACCTGGGGATGGTGTTGGAGAGACCGTTCATGCATCCGTTCTGAAAAGTACAATGTCAACCTTGCAGGGTTCTAATCCTGTCGACTCTCTTTCCACTTCTGGAGCTCCTAATGGTGGCACTGGCCGTCCCACATTACCCAAGGCGGCCTCCAAGCCTCTATCCAAACCAAATGTTATTCCACCTCAAAGGAAGAGTGTTGTAAAACTTTCCTCTTCTACGTCCTCACGTTTGCCCACGGATGTTCGACATAAAGCGCAAGTTCCTGGTGCTGGACAGTCTCTTACCAAGGGCCTTCCTAAGCATCATTCCAAACCCGCTCGCATGTCAGGTGTACAGTCCCGCACTTAATCATTTTCCCCTCCACTATGGGTTCTATCATCCAGTGGAATTGTTGGGGTTTACGTGCTAATTATGAGGAACTGTGTCATCTAGTTTCTCAATTTACTCCTCTCTGCATGTGTATCCAGGAGACCATGGTTGGTGATACTGCTCCTGCTGGTCCTTCTGGCTACAATGCTTTTTATTCTGCTCCTGTGCTGGGCCAAGGTCGTCATGGAGGTGCTGCTATCTTCTTTCGCCAGGATATTCCATACAGTCATCTGGATATTTCCAGTCCCTTGCAGGCAGTTGCTGTCCAGATGTTTTTACGTCGGCAGTATACAGTTTGCTGTCTTTATCTACCTCCTAGTGCTACTGTTGAAAGGGAGGATCTGGAACGCCTTATTCATGGCCTTCCTTCTCCCTTTCTGTTACTAGGCGATATGAATGGTCACTATCCACTATGGGGAAACAGTGAGGCCAACCCTCAGGGTGTTATGGTGGCCTCTTTAGTGGAAGATGAGGAGTTAGGCATTTTAAACTCCAATATAATGACTTGTTTCCATAGCCAGACAGGAACTTTTACTGCCATTGATTTGTCCTTATGTTCAGCTGATGCTCTTTTAGATTTTAACTGGGATGTGTTGCCAGACCTGTATGGCAGCAACCATTTTCCTTTACTCTTAACTGCTAGTGCAGGTGGACCTCAGCCATGTCTTCCTCGCTGGCTTCTGGAGAAGGTTGACTGGACACGTTTCAGGGAAATAAGTTCCATTTCCCTTTCTGTCAACGAGTTTAGCTGTCTTACGGAGGCTGTCATATTTCAATACCGTGTTGCACTCAGCAGCCCTATTATCTATTCCAAAAACAAAGGGTCAGTTTTCTAAACATCCGGTTCCTTGGTGGAACTCAGAGTGCAGTTCCGCAGTGAGAGCCAAACAAGTCGCCTTCTCACGACTTCATCGTCACCGTGCGGATCCTCAGTATTTGGTGGCGTATTACAGGGCACGAGCTCATATGAAGCGGGTCTTAAAGGAGGCCAGGCGTTCATCCTGGAAGGGTTATGTTTCCTCCATCAATTCGAGGACTTCCATCACCCAGGTGTGGAACCGGGTAAAGAAAATTTCATGTAAATTTACTGTTCCATCCCCTCCTGTTTTATCTGCACCGGGTGGTACTGTGGCTGATCCATTTGCCGTTGCAGAGTTGCTTGCTGATCATTTTGCCAGTGTGTCACAGAAGGATGCAGATACACCTTCGGCTTGCCACTGTCGGCGCCTAGAATCTCGTGGTCTCAGTTTTGCCTCTGCTGGGGGAGAGCCTTACGATGTTCCGTTTTCAATTTTTGAACTCCAGTCGGCTCTGTCGCAGTGCCATGATTCCTCTCCTGGTTATGATGATATTCCTTATGCCTTTTTACGCCACCTGTCCGATGAGTCCCTGTTGTTTTTGCTTTCACTGTTTAATAAGATCTGGTGTTCTGGGGAGTTTCCGGCTTGTTGGGGTGTTGCTGTAGTAATCCCCATCCCCAAACCAGGTAAGGACCACCTACAGGCGACGAATTATCGGCCTATTTCTTTGACGTCTTGTATATGTAAAGTTTTGGAAAAGATGGTCAATGTTAGGCTTGTGTGGTTTTTGGAGAGAGGTGACTTATTATCCCCTGCCCAGTATGGTTTTCGAAAAATGCGATCTACCTCTGATGCATTACTGTCCTTGGAATCTTCTGTCTGTGAGCCTTTTTCCACTAACCAACACCAGGTCACTGTCTTCTTCGATCTGGAAAAGGCATATGACACTGCATGGCATCATGGTATTTTACTCTTTCTCTTCATGAGTTTGGTCTTCGTGGGCGCTTATCTGTTATTATTCAACAGTTTTTATCTAACCGAATTTTAAGGGTGCGAGTGGGAGGAGTGCTTTCTAATGCCCGAGCACTAGAAGATGGAGTACCACAGAGGAGTATCCTTAGTGTTACTCTTTTTGCTGTAGCCATTAACAGCATCATCAGTGTACTTCCTGATGGTGTACGAGGATCACTGTATGTCGATGACCTCTTGATTTCTTTCACCGCGTCTAGAATGTCTCTGATAGAGAGGAAGTTGCAGCTGGCTCTCAATAGAATTTCTGACTGGGCAGAAACACGCGGTTTCCATTTTTCTTCAGCAAAGACAGTGGCTCTACATTTTTGTCGTCTTCGAGGAGTCCACCCAGACCCTGACTTGTATCTCTATGGTAGAAGAATATCCTGTGTGGAAGAGACGCGGTTTCTGGGTCTTCTGTTTGATAGATTAACCTGAGTTCCTCATATTCGTTCTGTTAAGGTGGCTTGTCTTAAAGTTTTGAGTCTTTTGAGGGTTTTATCTCATACCTCTTGGGGTGCTGACCGTCAGACCCTCCTCCTCTTGCATAGGTCTCTTATTCTTCCTAAACTTGAATATGGGTGTGAGGTCTACTCCTCTGCAACAGATGCCCGTCTCCAGTTGTTAAATTCTGTGCACCATGCTGGTGTACGTCTGGCAACTGGGGCATTCAGATCATCTCCAATTCCAAGTTTGTTGGTAGATGCTGGTGTACTCCCCTTGGACTTGCGACGCCAGTTGCTAATGATGAGGTGTTGGTATCGTCTTCACCGCATTCCAGACTCAATTTCTTGTGCCATTGTCTCCCAGGATTCCCGATCTTCTGTTTTTGGGACCCGTCCTAATTTCCCAAGCCATTTGGTTACAGGGTCCGGTCTGTAATGGTAGCCCTCTCTCTCCTGAGACTGGCAATTTGTCCACATCGGATCCCAAGGGTGGGTTCTTGGCTACTCCCTCGCGTGACATTCTGTAGGTCCGTTGTTGAAAAAGGGCTCACTTCCCGCTCAGGTGTCCCACTCTCTCTTTTTAGAACATGCCTCCATTCATGAGGGTTTTGTCCCCGTGTATACTGACGGGTCTAAGACTGATACTGGAGTAGGATTTGGTGTTGTCGTCCCTTCCTTTAGTAGGGGCGGTAGCCTTCCTGGCATTACTTCAGTGTATACGGCAGAACTGACTGCAATTTTATATGCTCTTAAAATCATTTTTACTCTCCCCCAATCCGTTTTTGTGATTTTTAGTGACTCACGTAGTGCTCTGTCTGCACTGGAGTCTTTTAATGCATCCTATCCATTGGTTTTATCAGTTTTAGAGTGGCTTTTTCTTTTTGGCCGTCGTGGCCGCCATGTAGACTTCTGTTGAGTTCCTGCACATGTTGGTGTGGTGGGCAATGAGAGGGCAGATACTTTATCTAAAGCTGCGTCTTCTCAACAGTCCCCAGCTGACTACCCACTTCCTGTTTCTGATATAACACCTTACTTGCGGTACGCAATCCGTACGTGTTGGCAGAGACACTGAGATGGTGTTTCTCACAATAAACTAAAAGAAATCTTTCAGAGAGTGGTTGTGTCAAGGGTTTTTCCCTCTATGTCTTGTCGACTGGAGGTGGCTCTTGCTAGGCTTCGCATTGGGCATTCTCGGCTTACACATGGGTTCCTCATGTGTGGTGAAACTCAACCGTACTGTGATGACAGCCTTGTTCCCCTTACTGTCCGTCACTTGCTGGTCGAGTGTCCGAGTCTGGGGGACCTGCGTCAGAGGTTCCTTCATAGGCATGGGGGGGCAGATGGTGCCTACTGTTTGTCCTCGATGCTTGGTGAGGCCTCCAACGATTTTACTGATGTTTTTAGTTTTCTTCAGGAGGCGGGCCTCCTTCCACATTTATAAGTAATTGTTATTTTATAAACTATTTTTTTATTATTTTTAGTGTTTTATTCCTACTAACAGATATTAACTTTATTTTGAATAGGCACTTTTTATTTTGCTGTGTCTTTTACTTTGTCATCCGGCGGCATATGACCCTGGCAGTTGCGCCGGCAGATTGTAATTATTTTCAATCAATCAATCAATCAATCAGCGCTAATCAAAGGCCAAGAGCCAAACACTGGATCTGCTGGCTCCAAACCTTCCCTGTCCCAGTCAAACTCCTCATTCAATATCCGACTATATATATATAATGTATATATATATATATATATATATATATATATATATATATATATATATATATAATGTGTGTGTGTGTGTATGTGTGTGAAAATGATAATAGTGAGTATATTGGTATGAAACTATTGAAAGTATTAGTATTGTATTCAGCACATTTAAAACTGCATCATCGCTTCATAACTGAAGTCTTTTCTGCAAGAATATTATTAATGCAATATTTTTCAGTTTAACTGCACCTGTGACAGTAATGAAGTAACAGTTGGTTATGCAAGATCTGCAGTGGTAATGCCTCATAACCAATAATAATGAATAATGTTCACACTGTTATTTAGGTGTTCCCACGTTTTCAGACAAATTAGCACTGCATAATATGGGTTCTATCCTTTATTATTACGTCACTTAATTTCCATTTTTCATTATATCACTTAGTTTCCTCCACCTGACACAGTTTGTCTTCAGTCAGTGGCGTAGCGTGGGTTGCCAGCGCCCGGAGCAAGGAGAGTATTGCGCCCCCTAACCCGTCGTTAGCACTCCCTGAGTCCCTTCCACCAGTCCAGTAATTAAACCTCTTGCCCCTCAAGCACATGAATTGTATTTTAAGAAAATACTTCAATGTATAACCATTTCTTCACTTTCGTAAATGTATAAACGATTAAAAAATCGAATACAGTATATATATATATATATATATATATATATATATATATATATATATATATATATATATATATATATATATATACATATAATATATGTATATATTGCATAGTTGAAACAGAAGAATCAAGAATTTGAAGTGTCTACCGGGTCAGCAAAACATTTATCACAGAAAAAAAAAAAAAAAAAAAAAAACTAACTGTTGACACGCCAGAACAACAAAATTCACCAAACGATCGAACTCTTAACGGCACACGCACACACTGGCTACAGCCAGGGTTGCCACTGGGGAAAGTAGAAAAATTCAAGATGGCTCACCTAAGATCTCCAAGATCATATGAATAAACCCAAGATGTACGTAACAATTTTTATATGTACATATAAATACAAGTATAGCTCCTTCAACTCATCTTTTAGCCTTTTATACAGCAGAATTATTGTACTGTACATAATCCTGTGTGTTTTCCTCTCTGCTACTGGCAACTTTGATCTCGTCGGCAGGGTACGTGTTGCCTGCTGTGTGCTGCAACACTTATCTCCATCACGGTGGCCAATAATGTCACTTTTCATGTCAATGATGAGTTCTCTTGATGGTTTCCATTCAAAGCACGGTACCTCTTGTCATGCGAACTTTGTTTTGCCAACAAACGATTGACAGTTGTGTGGGTCAGCAATCTTTTCGTGGTCCTGGTTATTAGCATAGTCATTTGTGAGAACAATCAACTAACGCAGAAAGATGTGACAGAGCTAAAAGATCACACATTAACCTTGAAAGAAATTCAAATATAGATTGATTATTCCCATCAGTAATTCCAACCATTTCATGCCAGAAATGTTGCTGATTGACTGAGATGCTGGAGAGTTGATCTGGAATGCAACAGATCTTGCCACTGTTCCTGTAGAGAATCAAGTTCGTTCTCCTTTACCAGAGTAGGGAAGTGTACCACCAAATTTACAATTGCTTTTGTTCTTCTTGGAGATAGATCTAATTTTGGATCACAAATATTGGGTAATACCAGCACATTTTCCTCATCAAAAGGAAAGCGCTTTTGCATCTGTACACACAGTTCACAGGGTGCGTACACGTTATTTTAGACGAACGTTTCATACTAATCATAAAAGTTAAGATATATTTTCCAGGTTTAATGTGTATATTTATTTGGTCTCTATTAAAAAAAAAAAAAAAAAAAAAACAAGATCCAGGTGACTTTTCGAATTAATCTCGAAGAACCCAGGACAGGGGTAGAAAAAAAAATCGTGTTTTACTCTGTGTTGGTGTTGCAACACTAAATTGGCGGGAACATTACTTGGCGACGGTATTTCGAGATTTCGACAGATCTTAATATAGCGATCACATTGTCGCCACATGCACAAATAACGGAGGCCACAGCATGTTTGATAAATACAACGTGTACCACGAGTTTCTGCAAATATTTGTAGAGGTGAAAGAGTATGTCATTCTGAGTAGAAAATCTATTCACACACATGCATTTTTAAGGATTACTTTAGGCGTGAGGTGGATTTTAATAATTACGCAACGTATCAGTGTCACACATCACAGAGATGAGGCGGATAGGGGAGGAGGAGCGAGGCTATCTAGGCGCCCCTGCAACTCGGTGAAATTATGAATTTTTTTAAATATGATTTTTTGCGCAAGTTATGGAACATTACGGTACCAGTATCTTCAAACGGGAAATCAAGCTATTAATAGGCATTATGTAATTCACCGATAAGGATTACATGAGGACAGTATGGCTGTAATTAGCGGTGAAAATAATGTATATGTTACATGGCAACGTTTATTTGCCCCGCAATTTGAAAACTGTGTATAATTTCGAACACGGAGATTTTCTGTATGAAGGGGAGTGATCGTTATTATTTTATTATCACTATTTTTTTTTATTCTGCGCCCCTAAGAATTTTGCGCCCGGGGCAATGGCTCTGTGCCCCCCCCCCCCCCGCTACACACTGTCTTCAGTAAGTTACAAGTCCTTTTCATTTCAACTACTCAGATCAAATGGCACTAGGTACGACCAGTTTCAACGTTCTGAGGTGGTGGAGATGAAGTTGGTATTAACAAGGAGTATAATGGTTAATAAAGAAGATATCTACCTAAACCAATGTATATACATAAGCGAATATCATTCTGATATATGTCACACTGACGATAATAAAATCATAAAAAAGGTGGTTATAAAAGAACTACAATAGCATCGCGAAAGAGTGTGGTCTTGTAATAACTAAATAATTTTCACATAATTAGTTAGGTGTCCATTCGTTTGCACACAGATCAACACTACATAATAGTAGTGGTTAGCTTGCATCATCATAATCTCACTGAATTTTCTCCTCTTTAGTATCAATCGCAAATTCTTTCCACTTTCACATTGAAAAACTTTTCACTGTTTTCACATCGCTGTTTCGTTGTTATATATTGCATATTAATTGGTTGGGGTCATTCTTCCATACCTGTAACACTGGAATGGATAAGTAGGAAATTATCACTGTGAACCAAATCCTGACAGAGCGAATTACAATAGGAGGATTTACATATAAAATGAGGGCTCAAAAAGAAAGGTAACGAAGGAAGTGAGATATATGGACTATAGCATATTTACATGGAACAGCTGTGACAAAGGAAGTGAGATATCTGGACTATAGTATATTTACATGGAACAGCTGTGACGAAGTGAGATATCTGGACTATAGTATATTTACATGGAACAGCTGTGATAAGAAAGATTTTAAAGAAAAAATACAGGACAAGGACGAGGGTGAGATCTGCAAATGAACACGAAAGTAAATGTTCAATCGGAACATATGGTCGTGAGACGGAAAAGGGAATTTAGAATACAGGAATGCAGTACAAAGCGTGTCATTGCGAGTTCGAAGGAAGGGAAGTAGTTGGAAGAGATCATAGATACGGACAGGAATGAGTCGTGAAAAAAAGAGGTAGTTTCTAGTAAAAGATAGAACAATGTTGAGGGCAAAAAGAGAAATGGAATTATGATTTAAGTAAAGACAGCCCATTGTAAAATTAAGAGATGACATTAGGATAAGGTCTATGATAACATAACTGATAATTCTCTACCTACAACATAAACTGCTGGAAGTAATCTATCTATGATAACAGTCATCTTATTACTGCAGTATGACATTCAAAGCTTGTATTATTCCAGTACCCATGTCATTTATATGTGTAGTAATACTATTTTGTCACAGAGATGTAATAATATATGGAACTAGAGCAGCACTCAGAGAGCGTATATCTCCGCCGATGCCGGATCCTGATCCGCCCCCAAATTTAATCGATTCTTACTTGGCCCGTGGCCCACGCTTCCACAAAATTTCGTTGAAATTCATTGAGATATTTTGGAGATACTGTAAGGTAAGTTCCGGATCCGGATCCGCCCCAAAAGTTAAGGAATTCTTTCTTGGCCCATGGCCTACCCGTCCACAAAATTTCTTTGAAATTTATTGAGAACTTTTGGAGCCATGATGTGAACAAACAAACCAATAATTCCCGATCACAACCAAAGTACAAGCGATTGTTCATTGGATCATACCCTACCCCTCAAAAAATTTCGTGAAAATCTGATCCTAATTTTTTTGGTAATCCTGCTAACAGACAGACACAAACAAACAAACAAGCTCAGGGTAAAACATTTACCTCTTGGCGGAGGTAAATAATACTACGTATCCTCCAGAGATGAATCATGGACCTCGGTGATACTCAAAGTGGTCTATTTTCCACAATAACCTACTTTTAAAGAATGTAAATCAAAGGAGATGATTATGAAGAGGAGATGGTTGTGGTGATAATTTGTTATGCAAGAAACGCGAGGTTTGCGTCCAGAGAGCAATTTTGAGCGGTAATCATTGACTTCATTGACATGAGGGGAAGAAGGGGAGTTTGAAGGGGTGTCAGAAGAAGAAATAGAAGATGGAGTATCTTCATGTGACTCCTCCAACACCAGACTCCTCGGGGCAAGCTCAAGATCGTCTGCATGCACCCACTTGGTATATCTAGTGGATAGTTCCTGTATTTCAAATTTGTTTCCATTACGAGTTATCACGCGATATGGGCCTGTAAACTTATTTAAAGCTGCGTGTATACGAAGGGTGGAAGACTAGGTCTCCGACACTGATGCTGATAGATGATGCAGATTTATGCTGGCGTTGTATCATGTCCTCTTTAGATAATGCCAGGTTAGCTTTCACATACTGATGTATTTTCTGAAAGTCTGTCATTTTCACTTTCACATAATCATCCAAATTATAGAGTGGACCAGGTTTCTACGATAACAATGAATAGGGCAATTCTTTATCGAATCCATACAAGACGAATGAAGTTTCGCCAATGGATTCATTGATAGAACTATTGATAGAGGCTGCAGCTTGGGGTATCCACTCATCCCAACATGTGCTCAGAACCTAGGTGTCTCAAACACTCCAAAACTTTTCTCTTTTGTCTCTCATTACATTTACTGATGTTATACTGCTTACAAATCTCAACCAGATGATTGTTAAACTCTGTGCCATTATCGGTAATAACGGTAGACGAAGTAGTGAATGGACAAATGACATGATTGATAAAATAACGTGCGACATTCTCAACGATCTTGTCATGGAGTGTTACGAGGACTTAGTAGCGTGAGAAATGATAAACTGCCACGAGCAAATATTCTGCACCGGATTCCGTAAGAGTTGATTTTATGAGGTAGATGGAAACGGTTTCCCATGGACTTGATGGAACAGGGTATAGCAAGGTAATCTGTTTGATCCTTTATGACGCTTACAGGAAATACAAGAATCTCAGCGAGCAATGATGTCTTTCTGCATGGTAGGCTGATAGAATGAAAGGCCTGCTTGTCTCAAACAGAGGTCTTCACCTTGATGGGATGCATGAGGTGTGTTGTGAACGATGTGAAGTACCGCAGATGTTAAATCAGTGGGGACAATGAGTTGGTGTACTTCTCTATTAGGTATGACCTTTCCTGTAAGGGATGTATTCTTATACAAAATGCCACTGTCTAATCTGAAATAGTCTATTGCCACTGGCAGAGTAGGTAAGGTTGAAATGTCCCCCGGTTCTAGGAAATAAATTACCCTGGACCACAGAGGGTCTGTGCGCTGACAACTATGGGCAACATCTGAGGGTAGAGTGGTGTAAGGAGTACCAGTGGGTGGACATGGTGATACTCCCGTGGTTACGTGACGTGAAATGCATCTACACCTATATTTGATTTACCAGGCACGTACTGAAAGGTTGGGTTAAGACCTTGGATAAAAACTGACCATCTTGTTAGACGACCTGTAAGATTTCTTCCTTTGAATAAATCACAAAGTGGGAGATGATTTGTTTAGATATGAACTGGATGACCATATCCCGAAAATGTTTGAGAGCCCAATAACTGCTAAAGCTTTCCTATCAGTGACACCGTAATTACGTTCTGCGGTGTTTAGGGCACGACTAGTATACGCTATTACACGCTTCCCTTTTGCTTAATCAGCTTGCATTAGTACTGCTCCAATTCCTACTCCAGATGCGTCTGTACAAAGAAGAAAATAATTCTTATAATCGGGTGATGCCAAGACTGGGGCATCTGTATGTTCTGTCTTTAATATATCAAAAGATTGTGACTGATCCTTAGTCTACACAAGAGGTTCATTATTCTTTAGTAGCTGAGTCAGAGGAGCGGCGATTTGTGCATACCCTTGAATAAGTCGCCAATAATAACCACTCAGATCTAGAAAGTTTTACATTATCAGTTCCAGTAGGTTCAGGGAAGTTAGACACTGCTTTAATTTTCTCATCTGTGGTATGAATTTCTTCAGTAACAACTACATGTCCAAGAAATATAATTTTCTTATGTAAGAAGGCACATTTACTGAGTTTAATTTTTAGAACTGCCATTTGATGGCAATCAAAAACTTGTCGTAGCTTGGCATAATATTCAGGGAACGACTTACACACTACAATGATGTCATCTAGTTTGGTAAAAAGGGAATGACCGATCACACTACTGAATACAGAATGAATATGTCTCATGAGCACCGATGGAGCATTTCTAAGGCCAAAAGGGAGTCTCTTAAGTTGATAATATCCGGAAGTACTGAATGCAGTTATTGGCCGAGACGACTTCCATTTCTACTTGTCAGTAGCCACTAAGTAAGTCAATCGAGGTGAAAACTACATTATGCTCGCCAAGTGATTCTAGTAAATTTGTTAAAACTGGCAACAGCAGTCGATTGGGTACAGTGACAGAATTTACTTGACGATAGTCAAAAAGTGACCTAAATTCTCCTCCTTTCTGGGGTACTAGGAAAAGTGGACTACTCCACGGACTGACAGAGTGTTCAATGATGTCCTGCTCTAACAAATCCTGTACTATCTCATCTATTTGTTGTCTCGAGCTGTGTGGTAGTCTATATGCTTGGACACAGACTGGTTGAATATCGGGAACCAATTCAGTTCGATGTCTTACCAAGTATGTTTTGCCCATAGGCTCGCCAGGTAAGGCCTCAACGTCTCTATAGGTCTGCAAAAGATTGACTGATTGCTCTTTATATTGGGGATAATCACCTGAACATATATGTAAGACAAAGTCAGGTGAAAGGGTGGTAGTAGGATCCTTAGAGGTTTTGGAATATCATCATCTTTAGTAGTTACTGTGAATAGTGGGTAGACCAGGAAATCCCCAGTCCCCAATCTTTGTACCACTTTTAAGCTTTAGTGAACCATCTGTAACATTCAGCAGGTGGAGATAACATAAATTGTTCTCCAACACTGTACACAAAACTGACTCGTTCGCCAACTCATTCACGCAACACGTCTCCGGTAAGTTTAGTGCATCCACTCCTTCTTTCGCACCTACAGCACGAACAGAGGCTTTCGAGAATTTGTGCGGTAACAAAATTGTACACACTTTTGTTACTGCTCGTTTTGTCTCCGCTCACTGCAGAATGTCATTCAGACTATTTGAGGTAGTTAAATGAGATGTGGATGAGTCAACCATTGTGTCACTGTTAGAGGGGATGTCATGAGATGGTAGTGAATTCTCAGAGGGGGTGTCATGAGATACTAATGAATTCTCAGAGGGGGTGTCATGAGATGCTAATGAATGCTCCTCCTTACTCTTGAGTGGTGGTGGAGTCACAGTAGACTGAGTAATTAAACTGATCTGTGAAAGGGAAGGGCGTGGGTAATCCATTTCGGATACAGAAAGCCCCTGCACTTTAATACCACCACAGGCAGGTATTAGTTCAACAGAATGCTTAGCCATGGTGTCTATGCCAATTAAAACACCTGCTGAATACCACAGATTGACTGTGACATGAAACTCAGCTTTGAAGGGGTTTAATAATTCATCAAGTATCTCTAAATCTACTTTGCCCTTCATGTGAAATTCAGATCCATTAACACTGCAGAGACGAATGTCAGGTAGTTCAAGGATCCAGACCCATTTAATCGTCTCTCTAATGCTGTTTAGGGAGGATTCTGATATTAAATTTACCACGAACCCTGACTCCATGAAAATCCATGTAGGTACCCTTTCACCTTTACCTAGAATAACTATACCTAAGCGAGTCAGAGGGCCAATTTGGCGAATGGGAAGAGCAGGTTCTTCTGTCGTTACGTGGGATTTTACCAAGAGCTGCGCTTCTCTTCCTTCTGACTGACGTTGTGCAAGGTAACGACTATCATCAGTGGTACGACCAGTCGACTCTTTATAATACTTGCAATGGGCACAGCGGGGTTGCGAAGGTGTACGCTGTTGCCACTCCTGACGGGGCACCCGTGTTTGCGATAACAGCTCCATTCATGGTGACCAGAGACACTGCAGTGCCAGCATACAATCGAGGACTGTTGGCCCCGATGCATAGTTGACTGGTCATGCCCAATTGAAGGAGACCGGCGCCGCGAGTAAGAACAATGACTGTTGGAGCAATCCCTGGCAGTCGGCCGCAAACGCGAAATTTCCGCTGAGGTGTGAGAGGTTAGTACTGTACGTATAGTTCCATCTATGGTATGAGTGTCTGAGGTTTGAGAACTCGCCTGACGAGTGGTATCTGTGCCTACCTTTTCAGTTCTCTCCTTTCCTAATTCAAGTAATTTACCTCCTGGTTTGAATCCGATTTGTAAGACTGTTTCAGACTGGCGCTTATCAAGACAATTTATGAATATAACTCATTAAAAGACCAAAGTTCGTCAGTTAGATAACATCTCACCTGTCGTCGGTACGAAATACCCATGCAGTATCCCGCAACAGCTGGCATATTTCAGAACTGGTGGCTTTTGCAGCAGCTGCTGTCTCATACAGTGTTGCATGTTTTGCTGAAATGTTTAAATCATCCCTCATATTGTTAAGGAGGGTGGAGAGACCAATGAGAGATCCTGCTGTAGTATGAGAGCAATAAAATTTTGTTCATCACAAAATTCATCAAATGTTGTGCACTGGCCAAAGTAACCAGATAGTAATCCGAAACCCATTAATGTTTTGCCTTGATCTAACCGGCTTTTGAGATAAGAGATCTTGAGTGGTTCGGTTGTGAGTTGGCTTTTATCGATATCAGTCGTCACTTCACGGATGAAATCAAATACCGAGACTGAACTGTCACCGCAAGTAAATTTTGAGCAGTTCTGGTCATGAAGAAACATTGAATGTGAGATAGGGCTGCGGTTGCGATAGTTGTTTGAGGTTGAGAAGGCGAGGTTGTAGGAGTAGTCATGTTATTGACTGGAGACTGAGTGGCGGAAGCGGTGATCAGAGTGGTGGTGAGAGGGTGTCATGGTGTTGGTGTTGGAGTAGTGGTAGTGGTCAGTGAAGGAAGGGTAGCTGGTGAAGTAGATGGAAGATCTAGAGAGTCACCATGGGAAGAAGGAGTAAGAGTATGTGGATTATAAATATCTGGATTTTCTACAGTGGTAGTAGTAGTAGTAGTAATAGCAGTAGTAGTAGTAGTAGTAGTAGTAGCAGTAGTAGTAACATTGGGTGCTATAGGAGCAGTATCAGTAATGATAGTAGATGGATTGGATGAGTCTGATTTAGTGTAAGAATTGCCACTATGGAGCAAAGATACACGACTGTCATCCTCACTATCATCCCTAATCGTCTGGCTAATAAGAGAGAGATCAACTCTAGAGAAGCAGTTCATGAATGAATAGGGAGTCAACAGGAGGAGAGAGAGAGAGAGAAAAAAACAAAAAAAAAACAATTACCATTATGAGAAGGAAAATTAATTATATACAATGAATATGAAGTAGTATGATTTATATACAGTGAACATTATGTGGAAGTAAATGAGTTATGTACAATGAAACGTATGTTCAAGAAAATGGGAAGTTTATGAGGAGTAAATAAAGAGCGAGAGAAGATAAATAAAAATGGAGATGTAATAAACTTATAATCAGGAATGAATAATAATATTAATCAAATTCTTTAGAGAAAATGACTTTCTCTAAAGAAAGTGGGAAAAGAACAGGAAAATAACCACAAATACATTCACTAACGCTGAAGCAGTCGGTGGTATGACAATTGAAATTTACTCCGCTATGTGAGAGAGTTTACGCACTGACGAGAGAGCAGAGTAATGCCTGCATTGGCGTGGTCACATGTGTGTGATGTAGCTGCTCCCACCTGGCAGAGCGACTGAGTTGGCTGGAGAAGTCTGATGGCGAAAAGCCGTGACGTGGAATGCCTTGGTTGGTCACACACCCACCTTCGATGACGTGGTTGTGACGGTGAGTCTGCGTGTGGTCAGTGCTTGGTGGGGGCTGACTCACCGGAGTATGGTAGGTAGTAATGGTTTTGGTGGTTGGTGGGGATGATAAATAATTTTCCCAGCGTGGCAGGACAGGATCTCACCAGGACAGGACCTCACCAGGAATGCACAGGACACACACACCAAACCCAGTTTAACATATGGTCAGACAGGAGGCGATGTGAACGGGAATAATATGTAATTGTAGTCTCCAGAAGCGCAGGTCATTAGAAGGGAAGTAGTGGTTTGTTGTGAGTAAGGTGAGGGGGTGTATGGCGGCACAGGGTGTGGCGTGGGTAGGGCCAGAGCCGTCTCTATCTACGGCTCTGGGTAGGGCGGAGTATTCAGGATGTCTCGGCAGCAGGCGCACAGAAAATAGTTGTAGGAGACGTGTTATCGTGTTTTACTTCTCCCCACTTCACTGCCACCATTTTTATACCTCCCTTAAATCACAAAGGTCATTCCCAAAGCCCGATGTCGTTTAACGAGTTTATTATATTCTTGTCATCGAAATACCAGGTGCGCTCCATTCGAGCCCTGCCTCTGAACTGAACTGAATCCGCTCCTCTCTCTCTCTCTCTCTCTCTCTCTCTCTCTCTCTCTCTCTCTCTCCTGGTCCGTAGACCTTATCTCGGCAACATTCAAGCTCGGCACTGGCTGATAATATAATTTCAGTCACGTAGGCCAAGCTACACTTATGCTTTACACTTATATACTACTAGATATACACTAATATATATATTGATATCAGTCTAATTTGTAAGTAATTATTAAATCATTGTAACACACACACACACACACACACACACACACACACACACACACACACACACACACACACACACACTAGCCAATGGACAGGATGTCGGAAACATGGTAGCCGATTGCCACAGAGTTGTAAATTTCTCCAATAACTATTTATGTATCTATATACCTAGGCTGCTTCCCCCAAGGAAAGGGAGGTAGCCGAGACAGGACGACACACTCACAATTTGCTCATCCACTCAAACACATTCATTTGCATCTTAGCCCCAAAGGGGAGAAGGGACAGATCCTCACCGCACCACACTGCACAAGAGTCAACTGTGCAGTGCAATCAGTGACATCCGCAGCAGGGCCCGACAGCAGAGCTGGTTTACCCCTGCCACATCATAATGGACCCATCCCCTTACCCGCACCTGACCTGATCAGCTGACCAGACAAACTGCTGGAGAATATCCCCTCAGGGCTGTGTCATCATTTATTCATTCACAGTTTCTCTCCATTTATTCTATCACGCACAGCCACTCTTCCTTGCTCAACAAACATCCCTCTCGCATCCAACGCTCTCTTCACACTGTTTGTCCATCCTATTCGTGGTCTACCTCTCAGCCTTACACCTCTCACATCAGACCTAGTTATCTTTATCACTAATCGCTCGTTGTCCATTCTCTCCATATGCCCAAACCATCGCAACACCCTCTGCTCAACTCAGTCAGCCATCTCCCTCACAACTCCAGTTCTCCTTCGCACTTCATCATTTCTCACTCGATCCATATGCGTCACTCCACACATACTCGTCTCAGACACCTCATCTCCATTACATTCGATTTTTTCCTCTCTGCTACACCCATATTCCATGTTTCAGCCCCATATAACGCAGTCGGTAAAACAACACCCTCATACAGCCTTCTCTTTACATCCATTCTAAGCGAACGACATCTAAACACTTTTTTCATTACTCCCAGAACCTTTCCTACTTCATTCATTCTAAACTTCACTTCTGCATCTATTCTTCCATCCACAGAAACATATGACCGTAAATACTTAAAACACTACCTCCTCCAGCAACTCACCATTCAAAACTGTATTCAGCCTCCTACCATCTACCAGCCTCGTACACTTTATCACTTTACTCTTATTCTCATTTACTTTCAATTTCCCCCTTTTACACACCCTTCCAAACTCCTTTACCAACTGTCTTAATGTCTCCTCTGAATCAGCCACCAGTGCAGTATCATCCGCAAATAGCAGCTGCTTCAGATACCACTCTGTACCATCAACATTCACCAGATTCAGGGCCGTTTTCACAGTCGTCCCTAACCTTTTGGGCCCGAAAGTGTGTCGGGCCCTAACCAAAAGCACCTTTGGATTTCACAGTCGCTCCGAATGGCTTTCGGGAGCTTACTAACGTGGGGACGTCTGCCTGTGTTGATGCGGTAGGGTTGGTATTTCTGGGTGGCGAAAACACTTTCCATATGTAGAGAATATTTAGAAATTGGAATGTAATGAATGTGATGTATAACATGGCTTGAAAATCCACTTCACACAGTTCTTACTAATATATTCAGGAGTGGTGATATTCGTAAGAATGCAGCAAAAATAACGAATAGGAAACGTCATCGGAATGAAGAGCTAACTAACGGCAAGCTCACCACGCTCCTACTTGAAATCGGAAGTAAGTTGAATCCATAAGTATTGTAAAAAAGGCTTAAGTAAAAATAACCATGAAGCAACATATATAATGTCTAATGAGTGATGGTGTGGCCTATTAACGGATATACTATTAATACATGAACATTTTCTTTTTCAAACGGGGTGTTAGCTATATCAACTTCTACATCGGGCATCAGATATTAGAATTTTCATGAAAATATGCATTAGACAACGATTCTCGTATTTCTTTCGGGTCCGTTTGTTGTGGAGCTTCCGCCTCTCTGCGAAAGGGTAGTATTCGGATACGTAGTAGAAAGTCTCATAAAAATACACAAACATATATTTTTTGTCAATATCGGGTGTGTTTTTTACCCAGAAATATTATATTGGGTATATAATATTGAAATGATAATGAAAATATGAAATATATAATTATTCTTTTACCTTTTTATTTTCGGGACCGTCTGTTGGGGAGGCTGCAGGTCCCCCAAGAATGTTCCAGTAATTTGTTCGGGCCGTCCCGAATGCCGTCCCCAACAGAGGCATCGGAAGGCTGGTTGGGGGCGACTGTGAAAACGAAAACGTGCGTTTGGAGGCGGGTAGGCTGTTGGGGACTGCATTGGGGACGACTGTGAAAACGGCCCTCAGACCTCCACCTAACACTCTTGCATTCACCTCCCTTACAACACCATCCATATAAATATTAAACCAACCAAATCAAAATAACCTACAATGGATTACCTGGGTGGGTGGACTAGAGGGATGGGCAGGGGAACGAGATGGATGGGCAAGGTGTGTGGACTGTGTGGGTTGGTGTAAGGTAGGATGGGGCAGCGTGGATGGGTCAGTGAGTGGGCAGGATAGGTTGTTAAATGTGGGTGAGTGGGTAGACAGGAAAAGTGAGTGAGTATGCTTAAAGAGTGGGTGGGCAGGTTGGGTCAGCTTGAATTTGTGGGCTGGTGAGCAGGATGTGTTGGTGAGTGTGAGTAAGTGGATTCCTCCTTAATATCCATAGCGGACAAAGACACAGACACACCTTCAAGAATATAGATATGAGATCATAAAATGTTTTATCTACATCTATAACTGTATCCACCTATCTCCTTATTTATATATGTATGAACACACACAAACAAATATATATTTATATATATATATATATATATATATATATATATATATATATATATATATATATATATATATATATATATATATAATTTTATATGTATATAAATGTTATGCTATGACAAAGGTTCATCTAAACCTAACCTAACTAACCTAACCTAACCTAACCTAAACTTAGCCTAGATTATCCTGGTCTAAAGTAACCGCAGTCTAAATTAACCTGATGTTATTCAACCCATCCTAATTTAAATTCATTTCACGAATTAACTAGGGATATCATGAAATCACTGGCTACACAGATTCACTTTATATATATATATATATATATTATATATATATATATTATATATATATATATATATATATATATATATATATATATATATATATATATATATATATATATATATCATCTCATCAGCCGTTTCAGTGTCCACTACAGGACCGGCCTATCCCGAACGAAGTGGGGACGATACAGCCAATGTATCTACCAAGTGGCTTAGGCTATCTAGTAGAGATTGTATGTAGGGTGAGAAGTGCTTGTAAGTGTAACTGTTTTGTTGGAGTGGCTTTGGATGCGTGTGTAGTCTGTGAACCAAGTGTACTCAGCCCGCGCAAGCCGACTGGGTGCACGCATGCTTTACAGTATGCGACATTGGTTCAACCACAGCACCCCTTGTGTCCACCAACGCAGTACGCGGCCAGAAGAATGCTCCCAAAGTTTATTACCCCCGTTCTTCGGTGTACGAGAACGCACACTTTACCACTGTACCACAGAGGCTCCATATATATATATATATATATATATATATATATATATATATATATATATATATATATATATATATATATATATATATATATATATATATATATATATATATATATATATATATATATATCAGCAGTGGTCCATGCCAGGATACATAACCTGGGCCCTCCAAATTTCTTTAGCAGTCTCCGGTTCTGGAATCGTCGGGAAACTCTAAAAGCCTGAATAAAATCATTTAAATATGTATCATTATTCTGTAGCCACAATATGTAAGCTTGATCATGCAGTAAGGTATGTTTAATATAAACAAAATATGAAGACCTTAAGGTAACTTCTTGTGTAACATCAATAAGGGATCTGACAAAGATGTCGAAGAACACGTGTCTGCCACTGTTTCTTACAATGACTTTGAGCCCAATGGGGAGATTTGAATTTTTTTTCTATCAACAATGGCCCATGCCAGGACACATAACCTGGGCCTTTCAGATTACTTGCGCAGTTTCCTGTTCTCCTGGAGTCGTTGCGAGGCTCTGAGGTGGGAATAATAATACCAGCGAAAACAATAGCCTCCACCTACGTAGTAGGTGGAGACTAATAATAATAATAATGATAATAATAATAATAATAATAATAATAATAATAATAAAATCTTAGTTCGCAAATTCCTAGCACCGCCGCGGAGGGAACTGAAATAGTTTTCTCTGTATCACTAAACTTCTTGCACTATACTCGCTTCTCTGTTATTTTGTTCCAGCAAGCATCATACGATTTTCTTCACCTTTTATGTGAGTTACAGAAACCTCAGTGTTAACTGTACACCATGGCTCTATGTTTCTCCATATTCTGTCTCCTCGTTACCTTTTCCCCTCTCCAATATCTCCTTTCTCTGTATCACATCTCCTTTCCACCTACGATATATCTCCTTTATACAGTATTTCCACCTCTTTTCATGAAGTCACTCCTGCCTATATATAAATTCTCTTACTCTCCCACGCATATTAAACTCCCTTCTGTCTCCTCCAGAACTATCACATTGAAAATCTTGTATGTCTACAGAGCTGCCATCAAAATAATGTAAGCGTACAGAGTGTACTAACCTTGTTATTTTTTTGTTTTTTTAAGATCATAGAAAGCCGCTAAGTTTATTATAATTGTACTAAAATTTGGTACAGGTCCCTATAAAACTGTTGCTAAATAGAAATCCACTAAATATCTTGTATTAGGCTACAAATTTGCTGATTTGGCAGCTCTACCCACCCGCCTACTACTAAAACTTTATTTCCACAGGAGCGCTTTTTGTTGACAGACCCAGACAACTCTACGGATGACGACAACGAGTATACCTGGTGGATTCCGTTCACCATCACCGATGCTGTAAACCCCAACTTCACCAGAACAAAACCCACTAACTGGATACCTAATTATACTAAAGTGGTACTCCTAACGTCAATGCCGGACAATGACAAGTGGATTCTAGTCAACTTGCAGCAGACTGGTTTCTACAGGGTGAACTATGATGCTGAGAACTGGAACCTCCTTGTTGCACAGTTAAAGGAAGATCATTCTGTAATTCATATCAACAGCAGAGTGCAGATCATTGATGATGCACTGAATCTGGCACGAGCAGGTTAGTTATTGAGAGAGAGAGAGAGAGAGAGAGAGACTATAAATGTTTGTGGGTATTACGGATAACAGTAGGCTTGTTGGCCTATGACGAGGTTATCTATTGGGAAAAAAGCAAATTCTACTAAGATGTAGCCAACGTGCAAGAAAAAAGGACAGAAAGGAGGAAGGCTCTCCCCCACTCACCACACCATCCAGTTAAATCGAAAAAAGATTGAAAAAACACAGTGCATGCTAGAAAGTTCAAACACTGACAAGTTTATAGGAAAAGCAGCAGAGTAACAATTACGCACTTGTAATCTACGTTCTACAGATCTGTAAAAGAAAAAGCGTATACAGTCACCGAATGTTCTCATTATTAAGCAAACGTCTCACAGTCGTCAGCATACCCTTCAACCTGGAATAAACAAGGCTTAGTTAGTTATGGCGTATTGTCTCAAAATATTTGCGTAGCCTAATTTTAAATGTAACAATAGTTTTAGCTCTAATTAAAGTTGCTGGTAGCCAATCCCATGGTTCTACAACGCGAATATTAAAGCAATTTTTCTAGTATCTGTGTTGCATTTATTGCTTTTGGGTTTCATTCCATTATGCTAGTCACAGTATCATTCTGTATTTCGAACAAATTATCATATCTAACATCGTCAGATTTTTTAAGAAATTTAAATTCTTGTACTACATCTCTTCTGAGCTGTCGCTTTCTAGGGAAAACATATTTAGTTTCTTCAGTTGTTCTTTGTACGGTAAACTTCACAGCGATGGAACAGTTTTTGTGGCTCTGTGCAGCACTCTTTCGAGTGTGTCTTCTTCCATAATAAGAGTCAGGGAACATTGCTGCGCGTAGTATTCTAAATGTGGCCTAAATAATGATTTATACAGCTTTGAGATTTCATAATTCATTTTACAGAACCGAGGATTTTGTTTAAATTATTCCTGGCAGCTATAAACTGTTTTGAGTTTCTCAGGTCGATACTGATAATATTATGCCGGGCCTTTTTTTTTTTTTTTTTTTTTTATAATCTGTCAGTGGGGTAAAGAGCATGCGATATTCATATTTAATACTTTTGTTGCCTTACGTTTATGAACATTAAATCTGATCTCCCATTTACACTCGTTTATTTTCTTTTCTAGGTCGTTTTTTATAAATTCACAGTCTCCTTTCATAATTATTGTCTCCAATCTTCGTAACTTTCGATACTTTAGAAACGAGTCCATTATCTAGATTATTTATCTGTCTATATAATAATGATCCATTTTCTGTATGTTTGTTGGTTTGTCCATTTGTTACCGCAAAACAGAAGAAAAGGTTCATTGTAGCGCAATTTTTGTCAGAGCAAGGTACGCCTAAAATGCTCCAACTTGAAGAATAAAACAATTTCCAGTCCAGTCTGGCCACCAGTTCCCGAGGTGCTTCTACGGCCTTTAGACGGATCACTTTCTTTATGGGCGTTGAATTTACCGTAACAGCCTTTTTGACATCCTTTAAGCAATTTGATATAAATAATGAAAAGAACTGATCATAGAACTTAACTGACCCCTGAGGAACTCGCTTGTTATTTCTGGCAAGTCTGATGATTCGCCATTCATTATTATATGCTGCTTGCGAATCATTAACCAGTTACCAATTCGCGAACATAGTTTGTTAGTGAGGCCGTTGGATTTTGACTTTTCTAGTAGTCTTGGATGGGGGACCTTATCAAATGCTTCCAGGAAATCAAGATTTATGGCATAATGCATTGGACTATTTTTGTCACCCAGTTATCGAAAATGTTTTTAGAATTGAAGCATATTAGTAAAGCAAGATCTATTATTACGAAATCCTTGCAGATTGTCTGTTATAAGGTTATGTGCAGCAAGGTAATTTTTATCTAAAAAATAATCTAAATTTTTCCTGGTACTGACCTTAGACTTATTGAGGAGAAACTTGTGGCCCGTTTTTATTGCCGTTTTGAAAGACATGATATATTAGCGAGCTTTCATTGATTAGGTACCCTACATTTAGTTAATGATTTATGGAATATTTTAGCCATAGGAAGGGCTAACTGTCTGTAACATTCACGCAGATTGCGGGGAGATGTCTAATCTGGAACAGTTTATTTACTGGAGTCGTTTTTCTGAAGACAGATTTAACACATGTCCTGTCACTTATCTGATTAATGGCTTGTCATCGTCTGGTCCTGAGAAAACCGATTGAGGGATAAGAATGCTTGTACTGTTTACTTTTGTGATAACCCTATGAAAGGAGTCGTTCAGTATTGTTGTTACTGTTTGGTGTTCATGGATGACATCACCTTCCGAGTTTAGCAGAGGGCTTATGCTAACTTTTATATTTTTCTCACGTGTCACATAATGAAAAGTTATTTT
Organism: Coenobita brevimanus; assembly: GCF_032717465.1. Classification (NCBI taxonomy): domain Eukaryota; kingdom Metazoa; phylum Arthropoda; class Malacostraca; order Decapoda; family Coenobitidae; genus Coenobita; species Coenobita brevimanus. The sequence goes on from NC_137027.1 coordinate 16,276,309, forward strand.
ATAGAGTTTAACTTTGCTTCACGAGAAATTTTGGCCTTATAGTCTTGTTTAGTTTTCCGAATTTTCGTATATTGCCGATGCGACTTTAAACATTCGGTACTGTCATCATGATATCCCATAAGTTCATATATTTTTTTATACACCCATCTCTTGCGACCCAATGAATCCTTCAATATTCTTTGGCATCCAGTCTGGTTTATTAGTGTGATTATTTCATCGTTTAATTATCGGTATATTTATTTCGTTCAATAAACATCAATCAATTAGTGAATATTTCCCACAATTCTTCAAGGTTATTCACCTGTAGTTACTTAATCTGGCTGATGTTGTGAATTTCATTTCTCATTATCGAAATTAGCATTATTAATGTTAGGATCAAATAGGCTATTTGTGCTGCTCTAGTAGTTTATATTAACATCAAGTCTGATGATATCATGATCACTGCTGCTAAAAATTTTACCATCACACAAATTTATCGTATCACTCTCTATTGATAGGGTAAGGTCGAGTATATTTTTGTTACGTCCAAGTCCCACACTACCACAAGCTCCAACAACAGTAGTTCAGTATAGAAAGGATGTTGCCCAGTGAGTTGTTCTTCCTAGGGTCAGCCTTCCATTGTACAAGAGATCAACTCAGGCGCCGTATGTAAACACAAGCTTCTCGCGTTCACTGTCTTTATTTTCCAAATAATTACACTGTCAACTTCACAAGTCCAGAGCTACACAAATTTCACATGGCCACAAGTACAACCAAAACTGACTGAAACTGCTCTAGTCTCACCCTCATCCTTTCATAACATTGCATGATACACAAATGATCTACCACATACTCATGGTAGCAACAGTTTCCAAATCCGACACATCCAAAATATTCCAGAGTTTTCTTACATTACGTAGCACTCTAAATTCTTTATCATACACTCTGGAATTAAAATACATAATTTAATAATCACCTAAATTCAACACTTTCCAGAAAAGGATAAAAATTAATACATAACTTTACAAAATACCTCCGCTCACAGCAGCAGGCTATCTGGCAACTCTGATTCGTAACTGAAACTGCGAGTACCAGCGGGAACTCTCCATTATCACACAACTAACACTCTTGCTTTATAACACCATCCCCTTTCTAGCCCTTCTGTCGTCCCGACAAAACTACACAATAATTACAAGCATAATCCTTAATCCAAACTAAGCATCTGATTATACACAAAATAGTCCTTCAACTTATCAGGTCTTCTCCTATGCCACTTCCGATGATGTCCCTGCTCATCCAAACAGTCCACTCCTCCTGGAATGACTTGGTCCTCTTCCTGATCCACTTCTTCCCTAATGAAACTGTTGCCATCCTCTTGTGCTTCAGCTCTTTGGTCCTTCTCAACATCAGCTACGGGTGTGCACGATTCCCCGGAGACGTCCCAGCTGTACTTTCCTGGCCCATGGTATTGCCACAGACGATTCACATGTACCACTTTTGAGCAAGCCTCCTTACCTCCCCTAATCCGGTAGGTTACGTCTGACAGGTGGTCCATCACAGTGTAGGTCCCATCCCACGGGCTCTGCAGCTTCGATGACTGTCCCTTCTTCCACTGAGGATTGTAAGGCCAAACTTTGTCACCATCACTGAAGCTCACCTCACTTCCCTTGGCATCATATTTGCGCTTCATCACTTAGCCTGATAACTTCAAAGCTCCTCAGACATGGTGAAACACCTCATCCGGTCTGTCTTGAAGATGTTTCGCATAGCTGGATGTGTTTGTAAGCAGATCTTCACCAGTTGGTCTCGTAGGCATAATATAACACAATACTATATGTAACTACGGTATGTAACTTTATAGCTATAGGTAACAGTATGTAAAACAGGTAGTTATGTCTGAGTTCTCCAGGAAGAGTTAGAGAACACATCCCCTTGCCCAGACGAATCAAGAATGCTAAACACCTCTGATCATTTGCCGGAAACGTGACAGACACACACTCGCACAAACATACGCACACGTACGCCCACACATTTAGCCGGAAGCTAGAGGGAGATATAAGTCCGATATCACACGTAGGGAAGTTTGTAGGACAGGAGAGAACAAGAGTTAGACAAGGAGTGAGCGATAGGGAGTAGGAGAGTGAGAGTAAAGTAGGAGGACAGCAGCTAGCACAAACTGCTACTAACCATAGGCTATACGGGTCATGCCAAGCTTTTAACTTTTATTCAAATAACTGTCTCACAATGAACTCCGTCGACCCAAATCTGCCTGTTTCATCATCCCACTTAAAATACGAAGAAAATGACGAAACAGAGAAGGCCTACACTGACATCTGCAACGCCTCACCGTTACTCTCACCTAGCGACTCTCCCATCGACGATTCAACCAAATAACCTTCTCTATAGAATTACACCTCTTGGCTACGTCTACTTACATTGATGGCCAGCGGTAAACTACGACAAACTACGCCTTACGAATTTACACAACGCTCATCGATATTAGTTTATACATTCATCGATATACGCAGCAGACTACTCTGCTGACCGTTAGAACGGTAAACTACGATCACTGAGACTGATGGGGAGCGGTAAACGAAGCCGATAAACGTCTCAATCAACAATTAACGAGCAAAACTACAGTCAGAATAATCTACGACTACGCTCAGTTTGGCGATTTCACGAAAAAAAAAAAAAAAAAAAAAAAAAAAAAAAAAGCTGAGAGCAGGAGCTAACACCTTAACTTCGTCCCTAATCGCGCTTAACCACCTCAACCACAACTCCACGATTACGAGAAACAATAGCAGGAACAAATTACGTCTATCGACAACTCTACAAGCCTACAAGTTAATCTCAACAAGACATATAAAGAAAATCAAAATGTACAAGAAGAAGAAACAACGAAAGTGTGTGAAGTGTCACCTGGGTAAAGCACAACACAGCTGAATTTCCCCCACCTACTGCACCACCCCACCACGACCCCCACCACTATTCCCCACCACCATCATCACCACCAGGAGGAGGCAAGCGAGTGTGGTGACCCCAGATGTGATGACCAAACGATGCTGACGTGTTGATCTTCAACATCTCCCTCACCACACCTCACACCACGACTGTATCTCCTCTGCTGTTCTAGTGAGTTAATTTATTCTAACCAAGGATGTATTAGTTAACACTTCATCACTTACATAACTATTCATAAAATACTAACACTTAGTTAACGAACCAAGCAATTATATTTATATATATATATATATAATTTATATATATATATATATATATATATATATATATATATATATATATATATATATATATGGAGCCTCTGTGGTACAGTGGTAGGGTGTGCGTTTCGTACACGGGTGAGCCAGGGTTCGCGCCCCGCCAGGGTAATAAACTTTGGGAATGTTCACCCGGCCACGTACTGCATTGGCGGACACAAGGGGTGCTGTGGTTGAACCAGTGTCGCTTACTATAAAAAGTATGCTTGCACCCAGTCGGTTTGCGCGGGCCGATTGCACTTGGTTCACAGACTACACACACATCCAAAGCCACTCCAACACTACAATTGCACTTCTCACCCTACACACAATCTCTACCAGACAGCCTAAGCCACTTGGTAGACATACATTGGCTGTATCGTCCCGACTTCGTTCGGGATAGGCCGGTCCTGCAGTGGATACTCAAATGCCTGATGATGATATATATATATATATATATATATATATATATATATATATATATATATATATATATCCTCTCTGGGAGGAGAGCACGATGGAAATGTAAAATCCAGAATTACAATGTAAATATTCACTACATAAAAGGTAACGTAAAGTTGGCAGCAGATCCCTTATCGCGAAATCCATTAGCCAATGTCGCTACAGTAAGTCCACGTGAATCACTCTTCAGCAATGGGGAAACGATCTCTACAAATCAAGAAATCTCACAAGCACAAAGACAGGACCCAGTATGATAACACGTAATATAGGATATCATCTCGAGTCAGGCGATGATGTACCATTACCCAAGTTACATGTACCATTTAAACAATTCACAGTGGTAAACAATGCCTTATATAGGGTAAATCCAGGACAATCAAATCATAGAAAAAATATTAGGCACTTAGTTATTTCAAGTACAAAGATACCACACATTTTAAGGATAATACACGACAGTCCACATGCACGGCATCCTGGCAAGGAAAGGACAGTCAGGCAGGCCCAGATGTCATATTATTGGGCAACGTCATGCAAAGACTTATATAATCACAGAGATAAATGTGAGCCATGTTCAAGACACAAAGGTTACACGTTACCACCTGCACCTATAGGGAAATATCCTGTCCCTAACCAACCACGGGACATTGTCGCAGTTGATTTACTTAAATTACCCAAGGTTTGGTGAATGAATTTGGGACAGTGTGTAGGAGGAGGAATCTGAAAGTTAATGTAAAAAAAGGTAAAGTGGTGTTTGAGAGGAATGAAGTCACAGAGTGTGCAGTGAGGTTGGATGGTGAGGATATGGAGAATGTGAGTGCATTCAAGTACTTGGGTAGTGTGATGAGTAAGGATGGAACTTTGGAGAATGAAGTGCGTGAAAGGGTACAGCAGGGAAGGAAGGTTGTTGGTACACTGAAAGCAGTGATGCGAAATAGGGAGTTGAGTATGGAAGCTAAGAAGTCACTGCATGATAGTATTGTGATCCCTACCCTGACCTATGGAAGCGAGGCATGGACCTTGCAAGAGGGGAACAAGTCATGAGTGAGAGCAGTGGAAATGAGTTACTTGAGAGGAGCATGTGGAGTGAGGTGGAGGGACAGGTTGACGAATGAAGAAGTGAAGGAACGCTGTGGGGTGGATGTGGATGTGGTTGGGAAGATCAGGAGAAATACACTGAGATGGTTTGGACATGTGAAGAGAATGGAGAATGAAAGACTGACTAAGAGGGAGTATGTAGGTGAGGTGGAGGGAGGGAGAGGGAGAGGTAGACCAAGGATGAGGTGGAGGGATGGAGTTGAGAGGTATATGAGGGAGGGGGGGTGAGTTGGGGGGAGGGTAGTCAAATGGTGGGTGACAAAGCGACTTGGAGGCGTATTGTCTGCGGCCACCCTTTGCGGGATTAGGGCGTCGGGCTATAGATAGATAGATAGATAGACCCAAAACTACCAGTCACAATCAACATCTTTTTGTTGCCATTGATCTTTTCTCACGAAATGTAATCTTGCTTCCCATTAATGATAAAACGGCAGAAACAGTCGCACGTGTATCCATTGATGGTGTTATCTGTAGGTTCACCACACTGAAGGTGCTAATAAGTAACAATGGTGGTGAATTTAACTCTGAAATTTTGCAAGAAATATGTAAACAATATAATATAAAGAAGGTTAATGTCATGGCCTACCATCCAGTTTCCAATGGATTGGTGGAAAGGGAGAGTAAAAAAAATATTAGATGTGCTACGGCACATTCTCAATGAAAATTATGCAGACTGGGATGACTGGATCCCCAGAGCTGAAGCGTCACTCAGTTGTGGAATTATTAAATCCGTAGGAGATAATCCTCATTTCATCATTAATGGGTCAGACAAACGTCTCCCTTGCGAGACATTAGAAGGCAAACAAATTCTCGTATATAATTATGACGATTATCCGAAACTTCGCTTCGTGAGTTTCAAGAAATACACACAAAGGTAAAGAAACAGTTAACGATGTCCATGGAAGAAATGACAGAGTAATTAAGAGATCAACTGGCAATTGTAACTCGTGTCCCAGCATCAATTTTGCAGGGGTGTAGCCAGTAGACTCGTGGGATGCAGACTGATATGTTAATTCTGTCCCTCTACACAGTACGTGGCCAGTTCTTGTCCCAGAGTCCAATTGAGTTTCTTCACCATCCCATCTGACTGTGGCCTTAGTGGGGTCGTCCTGGTCTTCTTGATCCCCAGAAACTTGCAGCGCTTATGGAACACAGCAGATTAAAAGTTTCTACCCTGGTCTGAGTGTAGCCCTCGTGGCATCCCAAAATGACAGAAAAACTGGTCAACCAACACCTGAGCAACAGTTGTGGCTCCCTGATCAGGGACGGCATAGACTTCTGGCCACTTTGTGAAGTAGTCCATGGCGATGCATATATACTCGTTTCCCCTTTCAGTGAGTGGTAGAGGTCCAGCAATGTCCAGTGTGACTCTTTCCATCGGTGCACCCACTTGGTACAGCTGATGAGGGGCGCAACCACGTTTCTTGGGTCCCTTCTTGGTACAGCATACATCACAGGCCCGACACCACTCTTCATCATCCTGATGCATGCCAGTCCAGTAGAACCTAGGTTGTAGCCAACTTAGAATTTCCTTCACTCCTAAGTGCTCACTAGTGATCTGATTATGAGACTCTTCTAAGGTCTCAGACCTTTTTTTCTTAGGAACCACCAGTTGCCAATACTTGCTGAGGCCATCAGGTGTCTCCCACTTACACTGCATAGTCCGTTGTTCAAACGAAGAAGGTCCCACTGACTCCAGTAGCTCTTTGTCAGGGGTGAACCGGGAAGCCTCTTCCCAAGGTGGTCGCACTGTACTGCGCTGCAGCACTTTAGCACTGGTTGTATATCTGTATCCTCCATCTGCATCCTCTTCAGATCTTCCTCATCTGACACTGGCCCTGCCATTGCAGTACGGAGGCATTTCTTGCCAAGATTCCCATTCTTACTACACTGCTTTCTGTATATTCTTCCGTCTACTTGCACACTATCAGTCAAAGTCCTCTTGCATTTCCTCGGTGGTGGGGCTTCTTGGGAAAAACTGGTTGTTGCCCTCTGTCACCAGCCTTTATTAATTTACCTCCTTCTTTCACATTTTCTGCAGCATTCTTCTTATCATCCTTCTCCTTTAGACAATCATAACTGAAGTGTCCCAGCTCACCACATGTCCAAAACACTTTTGTTGCAGTCGTAGATTTCTTTGCTCTGTTTTGTTCTTGCTTCAGCTTCCATTTGTAACAATCCACCTTCTTGTGTCCTGGCTTCCTGTAGAACCAGCAACCTCCTCCAATCTTCTCCTGTTCCCTCTTCCACTTGTAGCAGTCCACTTTCCTGTGTCCTGGCTTTTCACAATACTAGCAACTTCCATCAAATTTCTCTGCTTGATGTGCGTGCTCCTTTCTCGCCTTGGATCCAGCACTACGACCTGCCTGCCAACTGGACGTACTGAACCTGACATTCGACTCAAATTTGAGAGCCCTGGCTAGTGCTTCTTGCATGCTTCTTGGTTGTGCCAGCGTCACTAGCACTTCCAACTCTGCACTATCAAGAGCATCAGTGAACTGGTCCCTTAGGAGAACTGCTAACAGATTAGGTGCTGCTCCAGGGTATGCCTTGTGTGCCATACTCTCCAGGTCATGAGCAAGCTGTTGAAGGGAATTGCCTCGAGCCCGTACACGGGTCCAGAATCGAGCTCGGTAAATCTCAGTCTGGTACACGGTCCCATATCTGAGCTCAAGCACTTCTACTAGGGACTGATAACTGTTTCTCTCCTCCACTGACATCTGGCCAAGAATCTCCACTGTGGCACCCTTGAGGATAGTAGCAGGCTGCACTGCCCTCTGCCTATCACCCCAATCATTCTGATCAACAGGTAACTCAAACTGTGCGTGGTAAGCTTCCCAAGATAGTTTGCCATCAAATTCCTAAGGTTTCTTTTTAACTGGACCCCCTTTATAGCTATGCACTTCACTGGTTTGGGGTCTAAAAACTGGGGCATCGTCATAATTAAGTCCAGGACTCAAAACAGTCTGATTATTCAACCCTGTAATGCTACCTTTAGATGCTTGGGTTTCGCCAAGATTCAAAATACTGTCCATTTTTATCAAATGCTCCCTGTACGTTAACCTGAGGCTCAGCAGAGCAAGATTTCTCTACAGCCTCCATTCTCTCGCTGATTATCGACAGCTGGTCATCTACATGCTGTTTACACTTCATCACAATTCCCCCACTAATTGTCTTCAACTGATCATGTACATGCTGTCTACACTCTATCACAATGCCCGCGCTAATTGTCTTCAACTGGTCGTCTACATGCTTCAGCTGGTTCTCCAGATGCTGTCTGCACTCCATCACGGTATTGCTTACCTCACATTTCTGCTGCTATAGCTCAGCATAAACTTCCTCCTTCAACTATTGCTGTTCTTCTTTCATTTCCCCCACTAAAGAGTCTAGCTGTCCCTGCATTCTCAGTTGTAACTCCTTCTGTTGCTCCTGTAACGCCTTTTGAAGCCATTCATACCATTCATTCTGTTCTTCACTTTATGCCTATAGCTGTTCACTTTGTGCTAGTAGTTGTTCTCTGAGCTCTTTCTTGAACTCGTTCTGTTCATCTCTTTGTGCTTCGAGTTGTTCACGTTGTGTTTGTAGTTGTTCTCTGAGTTCTTTCCACCACTCAATTTGTGCTCATAGTTGTTCACGTTGGGCTTGTAGAAACTTCATGACTGCAGCCAGAGACTCCTCCTCCTTCCTAGCTTGGCTTCTAATTGTACACCTTCCTGCTCCATGTTGAAGATTTGACTCACCGCAGCACTTTTCTAATCCCACTCCTGATACCACTGGTACGTCCACGTCCCACATTGCCACAGGCTCCAACAGCAGTAGTTCAGCATAGAAAGGATGTTGCCAAGTGAGTTGTTCTTCCAAGGGTCAGCCTTTCAATGTACAACAAGAGATCAACTCAGGCGCTGTATGTAAACACAAGCTTCTCACATTCGTTGTCTTAATTTTTCAAATAATTACACTCAACTTTACAAGTCCAGAGCTACACTAACCTCACAAGGCCACAAGTACAGCTAAAACTGACTGAAACAGCTCTATTCTCTCCCCCATCCTTTTATAACGTTGCATGATACTCGAATGATCTACCACATGCTCGTAGCAACAAGTTCCCAAATCGGAGACATCCAAAATATTTCAGAATGTTCTTACATTACACAGCACTCTAAATTCTTTAGCATACAAACTGAAATTGAATCACATAATTTAACAAACACCTTAATAAAACAAAGAGAAAAAGAGAATAAAAAAAATAATGCATAGTTTTACAAACTACCTCGGCTCACAGTATTTGGCTATCTGGCAACTCTGACTTATGACTGAAACTGCAAGTGCCAACCGGAACTCTCCAGTACACGCTACTAACACTCTTGCGTCTTAACATTATCTTGTGTCGGTGATTCACTGCCTGACTTAAAAATGCATCGTCTACCATTTCTAACAACCTGTCTAATCCTTTGTCTGCACACTGATTTTTACCTCGCCCGGGACGGAGTCCGGCGAGGTATTGTTTTTGGTCATTTCTTTGTTTCTTTGTTTCTTAGTTCGTTAGCAACATCAGGTAAAAACGGCTGGACGAAATTACGTGAAACTTTCGGGATATGTGGGCACTGATCCCAAAAGAAAGTAATTAAAGTATGAAGGTATTACAGCCACCATGAAAAGTCAAAATCAAGGTCACGGATTTTCAGATGGCTTTTACTTGAAACCTGTTGAAGTTAGAGATATTTACTATCTACAACATGCAGGAACTCCCATATGGGCTTTCATTTTGCACTAAGACCTTTGATCTTGAGTGACCTTGAAAGGCCAAACTCAAGGTAACAGATATACTTATGGCTATAATATGAAAATGGCAGCAGATAAATATATACTATTATCAACATACAGGAAGTCCTATATGGGTTTTTAATTGGTACCATGAGCTTTGACCTTAAATGACCTTGAAAGGTCAAATTCACGGTCACGGATATTCAAGGGGCTATAACTCGAAATTGGTTGAAGATATTTACTCTTATCAAGACATAGGAAGTCTCATATGGTCTTTCATTTGGCACCATGACCTTTGATCTTGAGCGACCTTTCAAGGTCAAACACTTATCGGGCGAGTTTTGTTATGCCTGGTACCAGGCATTATTAAAGTCCCCCCAAATAACGCTGTCCTTGTTTTCTATGATTTTTTTTTTCCTTAGTGTAGCAATTTAGCTTTTCCCTCATCAAAATTGGGCAGTCTGTATACTACATTGAAAAAATGGGGTTGTTACTTACTGAAAATTTTGACAAACAAAGAGTCGTATGATTCAACATCCAGTTTACTGATCTGCACTTCATTTATGTTGCTTTTAATATATATAAGACCTCGCCTGCTGGTTCTGTGCAGTCGCAATGTTTTTGTGGCGTTATTTCTCTAATAAGGTGCTCGTCATGAGGGATTGTACACGATTCCGTAATCATAACTATGTCGGAATATTTTACAGATGCATAAGTAAGACATTTGTCTCACTTTAAAATAATACGTCTTGGATTCATATGCATGTTTATGGTACGGCTGGATTTAGTAGAGCTGTGAGACACACTAGAATCAGCCCTATTTAATAATTTAAACCCAGTCAAGAAGGCAACACTCTAACGAGCCACTAATCTGACGCTCCCTCTCTTCCCAACAATACTCTGATTGTCAACCTGTACCTGAGGTAAGGGCAGATCTACCTGATTGCTGGTTATCAGATCTCACCTCAATACCCTACCACCATTGGCTTCAGGAACTGGACTGTTAATAGCTATGCCATTAACTGTCCTTAAGTTCTATCTACCTCTATATTACGGTCTAAAGCATGCCTACCTCTATCTTCGAGAACCCTGCCTAACCTGTCTTTTCATACCCTGTTGAGGTGAAAACGTCCTCCATCTCCTTTCATGACTAAAATCGCCCCAAAATTCAACAGACATCACTCCCTCCCTTCTGCATAAGCTTTGTAGCCTACTACTGACTCCCATCATTCTACGGAGAATCACTGAACCAGTTTCAAATTTTGGTAACAAACCACAGATAACTGACATCATATGGCTTTCCTTGAGCTTCAAAATAAGATCGCTATACTTCCTAAGTATCTCCTCTGACCTGCTTGGAGCTACGTTATTAGTTCCTATTGTCGCTACTCACGACTCTGAGGCTGACAGTATCGTACCCTGGCAACCTACCTGTCAAAAGTGCGTCCGATTTCGTATCAAAGTATACACGAAACATATTATTAAACAATATATTATGCACGAATATTATTATACTCGAACATATTATACGCGAATCACACACCTATCATATTATACACGAACTCGAAAGCACTGCCGACGGGTAGGTTGCCAGGGTATGATAATGCCAGCCTCAGAGTCGTGCTCCGCGACTATAGTACAGTATATGACATCCAGTCCTGTGAGGTGGTGTTAAGTCGTAATCTCTCTCGGCCACGTCTTGTATCCTACAACCAGGAAAGCAAAAACGCTATTTCTAGAAGATGTAGCACACAATGCCTTCTCCTGATGCTTTATGAACTAATCCCTGACAAGTATGAGGCTAGGTTCATCCTGCACTTCATCTTCTAGAACGTGAAACTTATTCATTCCTAATAACCACAGTCCTACCGCTGTTGCTTACCTTAGCCTTGCACCCTGCCTTGACTGGCTGGAAGCCATCATTATCATCTAACCTCATCTCAGCCTTAACTAGCCTAGTTTCTAAGTTATCCACCCTGTCTAACACTTCCATTTCCTCTTAATACACTGCCTTAGCACTCACCATTCCAGCCTCATTCTCTCAGCCATTATCACTTGACACAGTGATTGCCCCACTGTTTTTCCTGATTTCTAAACTAAAACTACTCGCTAATTCGCAAAACAAACAACACATAATTACACTCTTTTTCACCATGAAGTTTCTTATAAACTCCTCAGAACACAAGCAGCAGGTGAAGAGTTGGGCAGGCGCCATCTTAAGAGGGGCTTGGGAAGAGCACCTAGAAGTATGTCTTTAGCTGATCAGATCAGAGAGAGAGAGAGAGAGAGAGAGAGAGAGAGATCTTTATCATTCCATCATCTTCACCTTAACCCTTGTGCTGCGTCTTGCCTACTTCGTTTTGTACGGGCTAACGGTACACGGCTTTACAATACTACTTTGAAATCTAGGGCACCACATGTGTAAAAAATTGTCACTACTAACGTTTTAGCCGAGAATAATCTTGTACTTTATTCCAGCTTAGATGGACGATTTTGTTTAGAGACATAAATTCACCGTACCAGTAGTCTACGAGCTACGAAATGTTATCTGAGATGAGTTTCTTCTGAAAACTTAGCTGTGAGTCATAGTACACATAACCAATTATACGTAAACTTGCTTAGCAGTAATTCATACTCATTCATTAAACATTCCTGTAACTGTCAAGTTCAACAGTTCTTATACTTTATATAAGTCTCTCGTACGAGCTGTAGTTCTTCCACCTTAACCTGGTGAAATTTTTCGTCATATTGCAGCTTATTATCCGGAGCTTAGTGGTAGAACATGACAATACTCAAGTTCTACATCCTTTCCACAACACTTCGTTGTGACGAACGCCATAATCTAATGTTTACCCTTTCAGCCCGAGAACGTCGCTTATATTTTATTCCTGACACTTCCAGGTAATTTCAGTTCAGTATATAGGGGAGCACTAAAGTAGTGAGGAAGATGTGGGGATGGTAATGAAAGTTCCACATAACTCCCCCCACCCCCACCTGTCAAAAAAAAATCTCTCCTAACTTGGATGAGAAAAGTCACCAAAACATTAAGAACAAAAAATAATAATTCATCAGAATCGAAAGGTTGATCACTTGCTACAGCTCACCAGTGATATGGAGAGATGTCAGTTTTTGTCCAAATTAAAGTGGCCGGGATATAGCATCTTCACCAGCTTATTTCAACTTTCTCAGTTAACTTCTATATTCATCACTGCCCAGTTTCTCATCTACCAAGTACCCTCTGCACCCAACACCTTCTTCATCCAGTTCATTCTTTACTCATTCAGTTAATACCTTCTTCACTCAGTCACTGCCTACTTCACTCAGTACTGTCATCGTCAGTTATTCATCTAATACCTACCATTCCTCAGTTATTTATTCACTACCTGTAATTCAACAAAATCTTCACCCACACCCATCACCCATTCATCATCACCATTTTCATTCATTTAATGATTCACGTATTCCTTCCTAATTCGTTCTCCAGATCACCCAGGACTCTTCGCCTTTATACAAAGTCACTTAATTCTCTCTGTTTCCCTCTTCATCTATTGGTTCAGTCTTGCTCCACTCATTATTATTATTATTTTTTTTTGTATTCCTTCCTTTTACGCATGCAATCAACCCACGCACCCTCCCGCAAACTTAACTCATCCATTCTCCCTCCCACCTCGTTCAGCCACCCATCCACCCTCCCATTAACTTCAATCACTCATCCACCCAACTACCAACCTCACCCACGAGTTCGTTCCACGACTTTACCCACCCAAATGACACCATTTACTGTCAACATCATCCTCCACCTTTTCACCCACCCACTTAGCAACCACTCATCCATCTCCCAGTGCGAGACATCCACTCGACAAATACTTTCACTCTGCCATTTTCCACCTTCCATTCTTCCGAAGAATTTCTCCACCAATTTACCTACCTTCTTCACGACAGGGTGGCTGAACTACGACACGGCCCTCAGCATCAACTCGTACCTCTCCCTGGAGGCAGAGTACGCCCCGTGGCAGGCCGCTCTCACTGGCCTCTCATACCTCGAGATGATGATGACGAGAACGGCGGGATACGGGCCAATGAAGGTGGACAATGTGGTTGTGTACGGTGTGGCTGTGGTATGGTAGTGGGGTGTTGTGGTAAAGTGGTAAGTGTGGCAATGTGTGGTACTGTAGTATGGTGGTGAGGTACTGTGATGGAGTAGTAATGTGGGGGTGTAGTAATGTAGTAGTGTAGCAGGATGTTGGTGTGGTAGTGTAGTTGTGTGGTAGTGTGTTGGTGTGGTAGTGTAGTAGTGTGGTAGTGTGTTGGTGTGATACGAGTAGTGTAGTCGTGTGATAGTATGTTGGTGTGGTGTTGTAATAGTGTGATAGTATGTAGGTGTGGTTGTGTGATAGCGTGTTGGTGTGGTAGTGTAGTAGTGTGATAGTGTGTCGGCGTGCTGGTATAGTAGTTTGATAGTGTGTTGGTGTGGTATTGTAATAGTGTGATAGTGTGTTGGTGTGGTTGTGTATTTGTGTGACAGTGTGTTAGTGTGGTAGTGTAGTAGTGTGACAGTGTTAGTGTGGTAGTGTAGTTGTGTGATAGTGTGTTGGTGTGGTAGTGTCATATTGTATATTATTAATTAAACCGTAGACCAATAGCAGAATCAGATAGTAATGTCTCTTGTTTTACATCCCCTCGGTTATAATTTTTCTTTAGCAACTCCCTATTCTGGTGTTCATCTCTCGTTACGATTCCAGTATTTACGTTGGCGAGATGGCAATTATAGGCTAAGTTTAAGTGGTATTTGTCTAGTGATAACCTTCTTGTTCTCTCCAAGCACTACTTAACCTACTTGGTATTTAAAGGTTAGCATGATGACGACTTTTTACGTCATATTCTTGATGTCATCAGAGGATTTTACTCAGCTTGGGAAGGACTTTCTGAAGTAAAGGAGGTAGTGATGACCTGTTTGTCCTCCCTCAGCACTACCTTCTGGACATCCTTACACCTCTGTACGACTCGGTCGGGTATGAAGACGATCCAGATGACCCGCACCTGGACCAAATCAAACGATCAGTGGTTGTAGAGTGGACCTGCCACCTTGGCCATCCCGACTGTCTGCAGGAAGCCACTGAGGACTTCAACGCATGGCTAAACCAGAGCAGGTCCTTAACCTCTTGAATCCAATGAAGCATTTTTTTAGTTTATTCTTACTACCTCAAGATGATTTTATGACTTGGAAAAATCATTTGTTATGAGGGGTTTGGAAAAAGTCTCAGTAATTAACCCTTTCACAAACTTCTTTTCCTCTTTAAGCTGAATGAAATCGTCTGAAGGTGGCAAAGATTAAATTTTATTTTCGTTTCATATATACTGTACAGTATTCATGGAAATTGTTTCACTGAATTCCCCCCGACTAGCTACTGTGCTCTACTCACAGAACGCTGACTGTATCCTTAACGTGTCTTAATACGATGATTTTGCTTTTTATTTGGTTATCTCCGTACAGTTTTACTTGGCCTATGAGAATCCTTTTGTTATGCGATTTATTTAAACAAAAGTCTATAACCACGATGAGTTTATTACTGCTGTCACCAAACGAAATCATCCGACTTAGTTATTCCTGTCTTAGAGATGGAATTAAGAATTAAAAGTATAGCCACTGCGGAATGTAAGTTGTTAAAGAAAACAAATAGTTTTCAGTATTATAACATCTTGGAGCGTTTTAAAAACTACTGAAACCAAATTAATTTTGCATTTTCCATAACAGTTACTCATTATGGGTAAATGAAACTAATGGTATAACAGTAAAATAATGACACGAGAGACATACTTATCCGGCAGATTGTGTAGGCCAAACTGAACAGAGCAGGAAAGGCTGTGTATTACTGATGCTCTGTTAACTTGTAAAAATTAGTAGGGCTCCGTAATTACAATATATATATATATATATATATATATATATATATATATATATATATATATATATATATATATATATATATATATCATACTGACTTGAGTGTCATAACGCTTAGTGGACATTTTGCAAATAAATGACACAAGTCAATAAAATAAGCAAATGAAAGAAAAGCACAAGGGGACCGAATACTAATCGCCCGCCGGAATATGCTGTTGGCCAAGTCCAAGATTTTGGCCATATCTTTATACCCTGAAGGTTTCATGTTGATAGCTCAAGCCGGTCATGAGATGTAATGGTGTTAAAGACGGGCGATAAAAACTGGTTAACCTATGGCAGCCATTTTGGTGACGACCTTGACCCCGAGTGCCCATTGTCGAACTCGGCGAAGATTTTGGCCATATCTTGATGCCCTGGAGATTTCATGTTGATAGCTCAAGCCGTTCATGAGATATAATGGGAAAACACACACACACACACACACACACACACACACACACACACACACACACACACACACACACAGAGGCAGGCAAAAACATTCTCTCTCCACCTTCTAAATGCGATAATAACCGAACCTAACCTATCCTAACCTAACCAGTCTAACCTAAACTGACCTAACGAAACTAAACTAGAATCTTAGGTGGCCCACCATACTGTACAATGTATTGAAACCTCCCAAATAAAGCAACGTTGTAATTGGTAATGTGGGGTTAGGCTAGATCAGATCAGGACAAAACAGGATCGTACAGGTCTTTTTACCTTTTCATTGCTTTATGAAAACGTCCACAGTGCACTGTGGCAGATTACGGTCATATACTCTGACATATTCATTATCATTTCAGTCAAGAGACATGGTCAGATTTCCAAAGTGTTTTCAGATATGACCCCACTTAATCGCCATGAGATTTTCAAGTAATTGAGAACGAAGTTGAAGAGTCACTTTTGTCCCAGTGGCGCAGCCATGAGGGTGTCCTGGGATACCTCAGTCAGACCCTTGGCCCCTCACTGCTCCCCCTTTTGAAATTTTGAATTATTTAATGTGTGCACGCAGTGTAGCAATTCCCCCCCCCCCTCCTCCCCAGAATATGATTTGAGCCTTGCCCCAGTTGTGAAGACCTAACGATGTTTCCGTTATGTAGTAATGTCTATACTGTTACGCAGTATGATAAAAATTTTATCAACTTTCTTCAGTCTACACTACGGCACATGTTCATTCTCTGTAATTTGCAATGTAAATGTGCTTATCTGTTACTTGTACTGTAGGTCTTTAATTTTATGTAATTTCTGGTGTATATAGTTCTATATTTCTCTACAACGTACTATCACAGACAAAAGCTCACAAACAGTTCCCCTTCCTCAATATATCCTGTCTTCAGTATCTCTTATTTATCCAAACCGTCAGAGTATAGTTTCTAAATCGCCACAGCGAACTTTTGGTCATGTAAGTCTTTGTCTTGTATTCTGGATCTCTAAGCTTCTACAACGTATAATGAAAGACAAAAGTCGTGTAATGGTTTTGTCCAAAACCCATAAAACTGGATGAGTGCTCTGCCTCAGGTACAGTTGGCCACCCATGAAAGTGGGACAGTGTCTGTGTGAAGTAAAAGTCTAGCTACCATTTTCGACGGTCATGCATCACAATTACCTAGTCATTTCAGCTAATATTTGACACCTCCATTCATTCATGTTTATCACCAACGAACACGTGACTATGCCAATGGTTGTCAATTTTTTTTCTTTTTTTATGTGACTGGCTCAGGGCATAGGCTTCATAGTCCGTTATCAAGGTCCAGTAGTCCTCCTACGTCCATATACTTCCACATGTCACTACTTCGGCACGAACACCCACCGTCCATATCGAATACATGCTAGGGTGTCCCATACAAGGCTGTTGTATTGGTATTAGTATTTTTTTAATCAAATGTCGGCGGGTCGTCTGGTAGATCAGTAAGTCAGCTTTAATGAAATTCAGATCCTTAAACTGTTCCCTGCCCCAGCGGGGATTCGAACCTGAATCCATTAGGACTGCGATGTCACCTCTCTACTGATTCGGCCACCGCCTACCCAAGTGCTAAACCTCTGCTACACATTGATGCTGTCCCAAGTTCATACGTGGTATATTGCCAGCTGTACATACTCGTGGTTAGATGGTCTGGCTTCCTGAAGCTCTGTATCTGCTGCTGATTGGGTGACTATGCAAAGGAACCCAAGAGATTCCGAGGCCTTAACTTCAGTTGGTGAGAATTACTGTGTCCTCATTTCATATGGACTGAAATGCAAGCCATATTCAGTCAGGTGATGATCGCCTGGCTATTTCATCTTACACTGTGACTACAGTATACCACAAAATGTTAAGCAGAACTACTGTTCTCCTTGACAGGGAGAAGGCAAGCAACATGCATCCAGCTACTAAGGAGATAAGAGGTGGCATGATCTTCTTTTATTTTCAGGAAAAGAATTCTGAACAGATCACAAACATTAAGTGTATGCAGAACCATAGAAAAGAGGGTTAAACGATTTCAAGAGGAAGGCACAAAGGAGAGCCATCACTTCAGGTTTCCCTCGTGTTACCACAACACCCCAGGACCAGGATATAATCACCACAGTGAGAACAGCACCAGCTAACAGAGCTTTTGCTGTAGATGAATTGCACTTAGAATGAAGCACATGAAGGACTGTACAAAGACTTCGGCAGTCTGGTTTATGTATTCGAACTTCAGCCTGTGGGATTCAGTTAGCCATTCTAATAAAAGAATCAGCAAGTGGTGCCAGGCTCAACAAACCTCGCCCGACATGCGTTTGACCTTTCAAGGTTACTTAAGGTTAAAGGTCATGGTGCCAGATGAAAGCCCATATGAGACTTCCTATATCTTCATAATAGTAAATATCTCTTTCTTCAGTCAGTTTCGAGTTATAGCCCCCTGAATATCCGTGACTTTGAATTTTACCTCTCAAGGTCACTTAAAGTCAAAGGTCATGGTACCAATCAGAATCCGATATGGGACTTCCTATACTGTATGTTGATAATAGTAAATGTCTATCTACAACCAGTTTCGAGTTACAGCCCTCTGAATATCTGTGACCATGAGTTTGACCTTTTAAGGTCATTTAAGGTCAAAGGTCATGGTATCAATTAAAAGCCCATATGGGACTTCCTATATATTGATAATAGTAAATATTTATCTACAGCCAGTTTCGAGTTATAGCCCCGTGAATGTGACCTTGAGTTTGACCTTTCAAGGTCACTCGAGGATAAAGGTTTTGTACCAAATGAAAGCCTATATGGGAGTTCCTGTACGTTGATAATGGTAAATATCACTATTTTCAACTGGTTTCATGTTATAGTCCTCTGACAATCCGAGATAATAATTCTGACCTTTCAGGTTCACTCAGTTACCTCCAAAATTTAATCACTTCCTTTTGGGACCAGTGCCCACATGCCTTGAAAGTTTCATGTAATTTCATACAGCCGTTTTTCCGTAATTTTGTTAACGAACAAAGAAACATAGGAACACCCTCCTGTTGTTCTCAAGAACTGTGTTTCTGTGCTTACACCCTGCCTAGGGAAATTCTTTCGTCTTTGTCTGTCAACTTGTACCTTTCCTTCTTGCTGGAAATTTGCTCTCATTCAGCCAGTCCCAAAGAAGGGTGATCATTCCCAACCCTCTAACTATCGTCCAATTGCTCTAACATCCTGTATCTCAAAAGTCTTCGAGTCTATTCTTAATAGAAAAATTTTAAAGCACCTTTCCTATCACAACCTTCTTTCTGATCGTCAGTATGGGTTCCGTCAGGGACGCTCCACAGGTGATCTTCTCACCTACCTTTCAGACTCCTGGTCATCCTCCTTTCGGGACTTTGGCGAAAGCTTTGCCATTGCACTTGACATCTCAAAGGCTTTCGATCGAGTCTAGCATAAATCTTTAATTTCCAAACTGCCCTCTTACGGGTTCGATCCTCCTATCTGTGCCTTAATCTCTAGCTTCCTTTCTGGTCGTTCTATAGCCGCTGTTGTAGATGGCCATCGTTCTTCTCCTAGATCTATTAACTGTGGTGTTCCTCAGGGCTCTGTCCTATCACCAACTCTCTTCCATTTATTCATCAATGACCTTCTAAGCTGTACATCTAACCCTATCCACTCGTACGCTGATGACTCCACCCTTCACCTTTCCATTCGATTCCCACAACGTCCATCTCAGCAGTTACTTCAACAAACAAGGGATGAGGCTATGGCACACCTAATGTCTGACTTGGCTCGTATCTCTGACTGGGGTAAAAATAATCTGGTTGTTTTTAGTGCATCAAAGGCTCAGTTTTTGCACCTATCAACCCGACAAAATCCTCAACAGGTATACCCACTAATGTTTAATAATATTCAGCTTCATCCTGCATCATCGTTGAACATCCTTGGGGGTTTCATTTACTCGGGACTTATCTTGGAAAGATCATATTACATCTCTTGTAAAATCTGCTTCCAAGAGATTGGGTGTGCTAAGCCAACTCCGTTCCTTCTTTACCCCTGCACAATTGTTGACTCTATATAGGGGTTTCATCCGCCTCTGCGTGAAGTACAACTCTCACGTGTGGGGAGGCTCCCCGCATACAGCTCTTCTCAATAGGCTGTTCGTCTCATTAACTCTCCCCCTCTTACTGACTCCCTTCAACCTCTGTCTCTTCGCCACACTGTTGCATCTTTATCTCTTTTCTATCGCTACTTCAATGGTCACTGCTCCTCTGAACTGACTGCATACATTCCTCCATCTCTACGGCGGGTGCGTAGCAGCCGTCTAGCAACAAATTCTCACCCCTTTTCTGTCCAACTCTCTAATGCAAGAGTTAACCGTTACTCCCGGTACTTCTTCATTTATGCAACAGGTCAGCTCTGGAACTGTCTCCCTCTGTCTGTATTTCCTGCTTCCTATGATCTCCAGTCTTTCAAACGCAGTGTGTCCAGGCATCTCGAAATGAATGGATCTTGAATTTGGCTCTCTCTTGTATTTTGTTTTTCTCTTGGAAGGAACAGTTTTGCGGGCTCGTTGCCTTTGGTTCCTTCTTCCTCACATAAAAAAAAAAAGACAAAGAAACTCGACCAAAAACAATACCTAGCCGGACTCCGTCCCAGGGGAAGTAGTTATCACTATACAGTAAGTATGCCCTCATATGCAGAATAGTTTTGACAATTTTGCTGGATAATCCTGGCAGACAGTGACAAACAGCTCATAATTATCAACTTCAGCTATTTAAGAGGTTCACCCTTAGAGTGTGGTAGTCCGACTTGTACGACTGTCATGGCAGCTGACAGTCCTTCTGGAAGATTGTGAGAAAATAATTTTGAAGCACTCATTTATTTCCACCTAAGGCTTGATTATACTTGATGAATGGGTCACATGGGTCCCCCTAACCTGCATGAAGCTGTTGCATCACTCAGTCACCCACCAGCCACCAGGAAGTGAGGTTATTGCCCTTTATCTCCCAACTACCCCCCCCCCATCCCCCATGCCCAATCGGGTGGGAAGCATGCCGAGCCACCCAACTGGTGCCACCTACCACTCAATGGCGTTTCTGACAGCAACTCCAAAAGGGAGGAGGTGGTAGGGAGAGAAAGGACTAAAGCTGGAGTGTGTGTGACTATGTTGTATTGAGTACAGTCGGCCTAAAAAGTGACGGCGGAGTATCCAGAAGGTTTCGGTCAGTGATAATGGATAATACTCCTCTTATATCTTTGCAAGAAGACACTTATTATGTAAAACTGTAAAAGAAAACAATAAATAAATGAGACAGTACTTATAAATTTCAAAATTGTATGTAGGAAACTGTTAGTTACGAAAATAAGAACCCCTAAACGGAACTAAGAACTATCGCTCAAGGACAATCAGGAATAAGTTGCGGAGTTTAATTCTAGTGTGGTATTAAGCAATTATTTTTGGTTGCGTAAGACTGAAAAGAAAAAGCCTTCAGTAAACAATGAAAATCTGTCATTTTTATTGATTAATTATTTACCGTTAGACTACTAGCGAATAGTTAAAAGTCATTTATTTCCGTTTTTGTTGTCTCCATGAACGACGACAGAAAGCGGGAATGCGACGTAAAGTTAGTAGGCTATTTTAAATAGCTCGATCAACAACAACGAATGAAGACTGCTTAAATAGGCGCGATTCCACCAAGGCAACATTTTGGCAACATGTGGAGTGCTACATTGTCGCATAGGCCAAATGTGTTCCAACCAGTTCAACACAAGGCAGCATGTAGCATGCGACTGTGTGGCATGCAACAGGTGGCAACAAGTTGCCCGTAGAACGTGACGCATGCGACAAGATTTAGCCTGTTGCCTAGTGTTGCCAGCCTTCCCACCAGTCGCGGGAAGGATTCGATGTTGAAAGCAACAGGATGAATTGGTCTCAAGAAAAAAAAAAAAAAAAAAAAACGTAGAATTTAAAGAACAATATAGAAAACTTGTGGTTCAATGGGATATACGCTTGGAACAATACAAGAAAAACCATGCTAAACTAGATGCACTGCGGGGATTAGCCAAGAACACACACACACACACACACACACACACACACACACACACACACACACACTCTCTCTCTCTCTCTCTCTCACACACACACACACACACACACACACACACACACTATCAAAGAAAAACACAAACAAAAAACATAAAAAAAAAACACTCCCTCACACGAAGCCTCAAAGTTAGCCTTTTGAACAGAAACCCAAAACAATAAAAACGAAAAAGCTGATGTTTTCTATACGTAATGTGATGCCCAAAATGAGAGAGAGAGAGAGAGAGAGAGAGAGAGAGAGAGAGAGAGAGAGAGGACAAAATATAAATAAGAGGGCAAAGAGTTGTCGATAAGTAGGAGAAAAATGTTGAATGTTAGAGAGAGAGAGAGAGAGAGAGAGATCAAATTAATTACAGGCTAAGAATTTGTTTACAAAAGGCGCATCAAGGCCGAGAAACATTGCAAAAAACACCTTATTAAAATTTGCAGGTGAGTCTCTCTCTCTCTCTCTCTCTCTCGACTTTATTCTTCTCTTGTCGCTTCTCCTCTCTCTTTCCTCCTTCTCTTCTCTCCGTCACCCCCCCCCCTCTCTCTCCGCCAGTCCTAATACTGTGCCAAAACTCAGGGACGCACCGGGGGGGGGGGGCACCGGGCCCGGGCCCCTCCTTAGTTCTCTGGATCCTTTAAAAATTTTTATATATTTATTTCGATAACAGCAAAACATGAAAAATTGGCAAGCACAAACAAAGAGTAACACATGAGTCAGCAGCTCTCTGACTCAAAACCTGCATGTGACCTCCCCTTAATTATCGGATTACCTGACCTCAGCTCATTACGCCCCCCCCCTTAGAAAATTCCTGGGTGCGCCCCTGCCAACACTAGCAAATCTTTCTTCTGTTACATTATTCTCTCTATCTTATCTCTTGTTAAGCTAAGATACGGTACTTCAGAAATTTTTTGCATTCGCGCCTTGCTCTTGACGGCGGGCACGCAACACCCGTCTTTATCCACATTCACACTTTTTTATAAGTTATTCGGCAGTGTGTGTGTGTGTGTGTGTGTGTGTTACACGGTATCTACTTATATGTTTTTTTTTGTTAAGGTCTGTCTATCTACATATCTGTCTGTCTGTCTGTTACGTCGTGTTGACAACTGGCTCGGTTTTTGCTGAATCGGTGGAAAGGTTTTGTGACATTCAACAATAACATTGACATGTGGCATGCTGCATGAAACAACAATGTTGCCTTGTCGCTGTCAACATGTCTCCTGGTTGAATGCCGCATTCGACATACATGTTGAAAGCCAGGCAAATCGCATGCCGCATGTTGCCTGTGTTGCCCCGGTGGAATCGCGCCTTAACTCACAGATATGCAGCTGTTACACCGCATTTGGACATTTTTCCAATAAGAAAAATCTGTGGAAGACTTAGTATAAGCCTGAGAACTATCAGTGAATCAAATATAAAAGAACCTCGCATATTTGGCGAGTCGGAGGTCCGTGGAGAATGCAAACTTGTGTCATAGTCTAGTATCCTCGGTGCCTGAACGACTGGCAAGAATAATGTAATGCAATAAACATATCAGTGAGTTCAAAACTTCCAAATCAGCATTTTCAGTTAGACAGGACATAGCTGTTTATTTAAACCGAAAGATATTCCAGATTTAAAAGATCAAACAAGTATGTGTTTTTGCATTGCACGAGTTTTTAAGCCCATGTTTTAGTCCTCTTTACTGCCTTGTGTAAGGGAAAAAGGAATAATCTGCCACACCTAGTACTTATGCATCAATAGTTTAAAGTAGTTAATTATATTTATTTAATGCTATGGGGTGGCAAGGAGGCAAAAAAGGTCTTGCTGCAGCTTCGGGTAGGGTATCCATACTAAGAATAATTTTTGCGGCATCCTCATTGTTCCTATATCATCACCATACCATTTGAAAAACAAGTAGCGTATTGCATTCACGAGAATTTTCCTAGGTTGGCCTTCGAAACTAGTTAATCAGATTTTGTAATCATGGGACGTAAACATGAGCACGGGCATAATTGTGCACCACGTGCGGAGTAATACATTACACATTCAAATCGGGAAAACATATGTTACGGGTTAGCTTCTAATTATATCACTGCCACATGTTACTCATTTCTTATAATTCTTAGCGTGATACACTACGTTTTTTTTTTCTTTTCATTTCTTTTCGATATGACGTGATGAAGTACAGAATTTTTTACCTTGAATTCAATAAGATTTCACGGAATGCATGGCAGTGAAATGTCCGAAGCAATCTGAAACTTTACCATCACTTCTTGGGGCAACTGTACAAAGTTGGTCTTTGTATGGAAAAATGCTTCCATACCTTCCACACCTCCAAATGCATCTTAGTGTCAGAAGAGATATGTAAATATGTGTACAAATATAAAATTTGTGTAAACAGTGGACAGGGGACAATAGTAAGTGAGATTCTAGTGCATAAACACTAGCAAAAATGAAAATGGCAACCACTACGAAGTTCTCCTGGATTGCTAAAGTTTTATAAGACCAGAGATAAGTACTCACAGAGAGAGAAGACTACCTTGTAAGTTCATAAATGAGTGGCAAAAATAAGTAAATAGGTGACTCTTTTTGATAATCAAATGCCACATTTATCCCTCACGTGACAACTCTGCGTAACTACAAGTATGTTGCTTCAGCACTGTGACTGTAACAGTAAGAGATACACATACATAATTGTTCATTTTGCCGCTTGGATAATAACTGGAGACTGAATGACGTAGGCTACTGGTAGGAATTTGGGGATCTCTTTCCGCATGACTTTAAAGATTCAATCAGTTAAGAAATAATATAGGAATTGTACTTTATTACTGAAGATACATTCTGCCTTCTGTGTGTGTGTGTGTGTGTGTGTGTGTGTGTGTGTGTGTTCTTACCTTACCTAATTGTTCTTACCTAATTGTATCTTTACAGTAATGAGTCAAGCTCGTACTGTCCCGTGTCTTAAACCATATTTATCGTATATATTCTTAAATTTGTGAATTGTTTTGGCACACACTATTTCATTCGTTAGTGCATTCCATTGATCAATTGCTCTGTAGGGAAACTGAATTTCCTTACGTCTTTATCACCTCTCTTCCTATGCAGTTTTTTGCAGTGTCCTCTTGCTGATGCTTCTCCATATGTCAAGTAATCATTTATGTCTATTTTCTCCTTCCCTGATATGCACTTATATAGCATTATCATGTCACCTCTTTTCCTTCTCTCCTGTAGTGTTGGTAGCTTCAGTTTATTTAGTCTTTCTTCGTAGCTTAGGTCCCTTAAGCTTGGTATCCATCTTGTAGCGGCCCTTTGAACTTTTTCAATCTTGTCTATGTGCTTTTTGAGATGAGGACTGCAGACTACTGATGCATATTCCAGGGTTGGTCTAATGAATGATGTTATTATCCTTCTTAGCATGTCTTCATTTATGTATGTGAATGCTATTCTCATATTTGCAAACAGTGTACACATGTTCCATACCTTCTCGCTGATGTGGTCAGCCGGAGATAGTCTGTTATTGATAATCACACCTAGGTCTTTCTCTCTTTCTGATGTGTATAGGGTTTTATTTCCTAACTTATAATCCCAATCAGGTCTTTTTCCACTTTTACCAAACTTGATTACATGACACTTGTCCACATTGAATTCCATTTGCCGTGTACTACTCCATTCATGAAGTTTATTTAATTCTTCTTGTAGCTCTTTACAAGAGTCTGTGTTAGTAATTCTCCTTTGTATTTTTGCATCATCTGCAAACATATTCAGATAGCTCTCATTTCCAGTGTTACTGTTTATATCATTTATATACACTAAAAACATGATTGGTGCCAGCATTGAACCCTGTGGTACTCCACTAGTCACTTCTTTCCATGATGAGTAGTTTCCTCTTAGTACTGTTCTCATTTCTCTTTTTATGAGAAAGTCTTGCATCCAACAAAACAGTTTGCCTCGAATTCCTCCTTGATGGTACAGTTTCCATAAAAGTCTTTGGTGTGGTACTGTGTCAAAAGCTTTCTTGAAATCTAAATAGATACTGTCCACCCATCCTTCCCTTTCCTGTATTGTGTTTGTTACTCTGTCATAGTAGCTCAACAGATTAGTAACACATGATTTTCCTTTTCTGAAACCAAACTGTCTTTCTGTTATCATACTGTGTTCTTCTAGATGATTTACCCAAGCTTTTCTTATAAGCTTTTCTAATACCTTGCTTACAACACTGGTCAGTGATACTGGTCGGTAGTTGAGTGGATTTTGTCTATTTCCTTTCTTGAATAAGGGACAATATTTGCTTTTTTCCAAATATCAGGTAGTTTACCTTGACTCAAGGATTTCTTGAAAATTAAAAATAATGGTTTACTTAACTCATTTGCACATTCTCGTAGTACCCAACATGAAATTTCATCAGGACCACTTGCTTTTCCTCTGTCTAATCTACTTAACTCCTCCTGTATTACTTTTTCTGCTATTTGTATATCTGGTAGTATGTGTGGACATGCATGTTCCACATAGTCCCTCTCAAAATTTTTTTCTTCTGTAAAAACTAATTGGAAATTTTTATTTAGTGCTTCACAAATATCTTTCTCTTGTGTATAAGTGATTCCCTCGTCCGTAATTGATTGTATTATATCTTTTACTTTGGTTTTGCTTCTGATATAGCTGTAAAACAGCTTTGGTTGATCACTACTTTTATTTATTATATCCTCCTCAAACTGTTTTTGGGCTTCCCTCCTTATTCTTGTATAATCGTTTCTTGCCTGTTTGTAATTATTATACGACCTTTCACTACTGTGTCTTCTGTATCTATTCCACAACAAATCTCTTCTTTCTTTTGATTTTTTACATTCTGTATTGAACCATTTCTGTATTTTCTTATCTGCTTCTTTGTGCTGTGGGATGTACTTCTGGACTCCTATTTCATAAATTCCCAAAATTTTTTATATACAGCATTTAAATCTTGTCCTCTAAGCTCATTTCCCAATCAACTTCTAAGAAATACTTCTTTAGGTCTTGATAATTTCCCTTTTTATAGTTTAGGCTGTTTTTGTAACTGTCATTGCTGTTTACTATGTCATATGCTATCCTGAAGTTATAATTTAGTACTGCATGATCGCTTTTGCCGAGTGGAGGGTGATATAATAAACTGTCAATATCATTTTCTTGCCTAGTAAATATTAGATCTAGCACTGAAGGCACATCGTCCTCTTTTTCTGGTGGTTTTCCTCACATGTTGCGTTAGGAAAAACTCTTGCACGAGATCCAGGAGCTTTTGGTCCCAACAGCTTTCTTGGCTAATTATATCTAGAGTATTCCAATTTATATTTGTATTAAAATCCCCAGTTAGTATAATTCTTTCCGATTTCTCTTCCATTTTATGTAGTAAAGATCTTAAACTCTGAATTGTACTCTCTGCCAGGTCCTCATATTCATCTCTTTCCCATGTATTTGATCTGGGTGGCATGTACAAATTGGCTACAATTACTTTATCTTGAGATGTGTTGATCTCTACTGCAATCAGTTCTACTTGTGATGGTATATCTAGTTTTATTTCATTGACTTTTAGATTTTTCTTAGTTAATATTATAATTCCTCCTCCTTTTTTTTATAATTCCTCCTCCTTTTTTTAAATTTCTGTCTCTTCTCCATATATTGTATTCCTCTAAGTTTAGTATGTCATTGGATATCCTTGGTGTTAATTATGTTTCAGTTAGGCATATTATTTGTGGTTCATTTTCTCTGACATAATCATTCATCTCCAGTATAATCATTCATCTCCAGTAATTTAGATACCATTCCATCCACATTTGAGTACATGAACTTTATCATCTTGTTTATATACTTGTCATGACATGGTTCTACTACCTTCCTCCTTTTTATTCCAACCTGTTTGTGTACCACTTTCGTGCCTGCAATCCTATTACTTTGTAAAAAAAATTCTTCTTCTCTTCTGATCTTCCCTCATTTTTTGTTTTTGCTTCCTCCCTTTTCTCTTTCAGTAATTCCAGTTCCTCTTGTGTTAGACATCTTTTTATCCATACATTTTTGAACTCCTCTTTTTCCATAAGATTCTTTGCATTTTTTAGTATCTCTTCCACAGTGTTTACACTCTGGAAAGTCACCTTTAGAGGTCTTGTCTTGCTTTTCTCATATTTCCCTAACCTTTTGTGTTCCTCTATGTCTTTACTACAGATTTCCTCTGATACTTCTTTCAGTAAGCTCATTACATTTGCCATCTTTTTGTCTCTTGTGATCTTGTTTTTTACTTCTTCCTCTTCTATACCAATGATTACTATAGATTTGTTTATATCTACTGAATCTCTGACTAACTTTGGATTGTTTTGGATTATTCTTTTGACTTCCTTTTTAATGCTTTTTTCCTCCACCCTTGTTTCTAAGTCTTTCTTTACTTTCACCATTTCAGCATACGTGGTTTCCACATCATTTTTGTAGCTTTGCACAGCTTCATTCACCTGTGTTATCTTCTCCTCAGTATCACTGCTCTGGTCTATAAGACTGCTTGCTTGCCTAATTGTTTCTGTGTCATTTTTGAACTCTTCCATAACACTCTCGTGATTGACTACTGTACTTGCCATTTCACTCATTTTCTTCCTAAGTGTACGCAATTCCACTGTTAGTTCACTGATGGTTGTGTCTTTCTTGTTGGCCTCCCTTCCTAGTTTTTCCATATGACACAGCAGAGTGCAACAAAATGTTTTCAAAAAATTTCATGACACAACTTTTGTCTTTCATTATACTGTATACTATAACACTGTAATTCCCGGTGGTATGCATGCTTGTCATCTAACTTACTGCCTTCATCCCAGCTCCATCTCCGCCAACGTGAAGAGCAGCGTGTTGTGTACGGGTGTTGCGGAGGGTGGTGTGGAGGCGTGGGAAGGCGTGTGGGACTACTACAACAACACAGACAGTACCTCTGAAAATAATGGTCTTCTGCGAGCCCTTGGATGTTCCAAGGAGATGTGGCTGCTCTCTAGGTATGGAACAGATTTGATGTGGAGAAGGGATTTATAGCATGGTTGTTGTATTGGGGTGGGATAGGACGGTCATGGACTACCCTAGTTTTGATTGTTAGGTAGAAATGGAAGACTGCAACAACTCATTCAGTAAAATGTTTCATATGGTGTTAGAAATTATGAGCCCCAGAATGTTCAAAAGGAATTGTTGTTACTCTCTAATTCCCACCGTCACTAACTCAATAGTTGCCATTATTCGCCAGCTAGTTCAATATGGAAGTCGGGCTATTCATGTAGACCACAGAAATCGCATATATTTAAAAATCTCTCCCGTGATACTTAATGATATACCGTACGTAAGTTCTTCATGATATTATTCTTTAGTAGTTATACTAATTTCCTAGATATGCTTTAATGCGGTAAAGGCAGGAAAACGTTACTATAGACGCAGTGAAAGCACACCGGTTGTGACAGCATTCATCACATGTTTACAGGTCTCTAGCTGCACCTTTTGTTTGAAACCCATATAATTTAGCTTTCTAAAAGAACAAATGCTTCATCTCCAAAATGCTGAAGAAAATCTACAAAGTTTTTCAGATGAAAATTATACGATGTTTAAAGCCAAAATCGTGCAGAGACGAGACCGCCGGCCGAAATCCGACGATGCCGAGGGCTCCAAAATACAGTACAAAAAGTCAAAACAACACGCCAGTGGTGTACCCTGCACAGGGTATTCTTCTAGACTTCAGGAAATACTTCAGTCTAGGCACTGTCCATTTTCTCTGCAACGGTTATCCATGATCCTTGTACAGTTGGTCCAGCGGGGCAGTAGACACACGTTAGTGTGTTATTGTTTATAATCCTAACGTACGATCTTCAGCCATGTCGGGCTAATATTTCTTATTGAAGAATCGTTAATTTTCTCTCATAACACTTTATTTTTGTTTTGATTGACAAGTACATGAAATGGATTTAAAATAAAGCTTATCGATATTTAAGGAAGGAAAGAATAATAAACGTCCCCAAACCGAGATGGTAGAGTCAGCCCACCATTTCTTTATTTTCTTTTACTATAATACAGCCTCGCTTCCTTGTCGCAGTGACTAAAATAATGTTACTATAATTTCTCCCTTCCTTTTAGTGACACAGAGGGCACATAAAATGAACGGCGTTTAGTAGACCGACTTTGATGTCGAAAATTAAATAATCTGGTGAAGAGCGGCAGTTTTTCCTTGGTTAGTGACACCGGGAAATTTAATATTAATTACTGCTATCGACAAACGCTTTAATATTAATTACTGCTACCAACAGACGCTTTCACTCAAGCTGAGGAAAAATTATATCAAAATGCGGGTGTAAGATGTAGTCTTTGTTAACCCTCTCACTGAAAGAGGTCTCACTCAAGCAGAATATAATCATGGGGAAGTAGCAGTAAATTAAAATCGTCATCTGATTCAAGGGATCGGAGGGTGGCGCGGGATTATTGCGGTGGTAGGAACACTGGGCTTTCAGTGCTCTTACGGGATTTCTCAGATAATACATGATGTTGCTCTCTAAAAAGGGGATGTTCTTAAATGTGACAGCAGCCAAGGAATAAGGTGTTTTGAGAGACAGGAGTCAGAGACTGTCATTCATCTTCTGAGAGCTCTTTGGGGCCATGGTTGGTGGTGGTGCTGGGAGGGGGGGTTGGGGTGGAAAGCTTTTTTTTCCTTTTTTTTTTCTTTTTCCTCGCTGGTTCCATTGACAAGAATTTGATGAATGCTACACACTTTATTAGTTGATGATCATAATTATGAAATATAATGATAGTACTCAGATAAAGTTACGGTAATATAAAAAATAAATGGAAAAATGTTTATGACAGTAATCTCTTACATGAAACGCCACGACTGTGACAGCAATGATGCTTTATTTGCTGACTGTAGTGGTGATGATAGTGTTGAAAGGGAAGATGTGAAAATAATGGTTATGCTGGGGAGAGGTGGATGAATGCACCCACTATGGTAGTAGTAACATTTGAGATGCTGGTAAAGCCCTTCAGCCCAGTGATATATTCACCTCGGCGCTGTGAGACGATGCTACTTTAGCTCTGGATGAGTCCCAAAGGATTGTTGTCCACGGGTACGCAAGGCTATACTTAACCCCTTTGATCTGAACGTCTAACCTTAGCTGAATAAAACTGTGTGGTATTAAGAATGAGCAGTTTTATAAGTTAAGTTCTCGAGCTGAAAGGGATAATACCGCGAATAATTTTCATGAAACGGAGTTTGAAAGTAAATATTACAATGTGACAAGAAATTCCAGTGGACAAGATTCAAAGTGGAAAGCAAAGAAGACCAAAACAAGTCCTCAGTTGCCAGGTCCTGCCAAGACGTCATAACCCAGTTCTTCATCAGCACCACCACCCGATCATGCTCTTTGGATCACATTGCTGGAGTTACTTTTATGTCGGCCTTACAACCTTCAGTCTGCCATTGTTCCATGATGAAACTCCCATTACAATAGAACTTCATCCACTACCTTATCGTCCCCTCCCACCAAGAGACGTAGAGCAGGTAGCAGTCTGAGTTGGCGTCACATCATTGGATCAACTGGAAGCTCACTCTGTCACGGCTTTCCTAATGAATTCCAGTTTTCTACATCCCACTTGAGTCCTTCTTCGGTTCATTATCTCCTGTGCTGATAACGTGGTGAAATGATAGTAAGGCGAAGAGAGGGTAGGCAGAGAACCAGCAGTTAGTAAAGTTGTCTTTCAAACCGAGCCTAGCTGCTGTAAAAGACCTTCGTCTGCCTGACATTCTCAAAGAAAAGCTTATCAAGCTGCCACAACAAACCTTTCTGTTGTTCTCTGCTGGGTCACAATGACTTCAGAGGATCAGCGCCACATCAACAATCTTGCATACAGTTGGTCATAAGAATCAACTCTCGCACCTTGGCAAAATTCTGAAACTAAAGTTATCTCCATTACCATGGACACTAATATTACCATCGATAAATGCAAGACCAAGCTGTTCCTATGGTGACCCCTGCACGAGAATGGGAACCACAACACAAGGACTTCACCAGAACCTAAGGACTTCATTCCTTCACACTCACACATACCTTTCCCACACTGTAAGGCTGCACTGTGCGTGTCATGTAGACTCGTAACATAGCCTAACAACTTGTTTTATATCTCACTCACTCGCATTTAAAATCTAATAACTCTGCCCACACACTGCCTTTTTGGTGGTAGTGTACACATTGTGTATAAAATATCTACTGTACTTAAGAAATCCCACTGGTTGACAACTTTCCGCATCTTGATGAAACTAAAATATTACTGAAAGGACAGCTGTAACTAACAGTTGCTTATACAAGCAGTAGGCGACGATGGCCAGCTCTAAGACCGACCAAACTCTGTCAGCGACCGAAAGTGAGTTTCGGCATGAAATGTCACTCATGTATGGCGGTACCAATGAACAACATCCCACCCAAGAATCATGGCCCTGGCTTAATAATCTTCGGAGCCTTAGGAATTTGTACCGGCAAGGTCGTAATTTTAGTGCTTTTCATATTTTCTGCACTTGATGAACTTTGCCCCCTGATCTGGCAGATATACAGTAGGTCATGCATGTACGAAACACACTTCTAGTACTCATTAACGTATATAGGCATGCCGAGTTTCATTCAATTCCATCCACCCACTGAGGAGCTAGGGAACCTGAAGTTCACAGAGTGACCCACCAGAGATACATCTTCTAGGTGACGCTGCCAGCGACTGGAAGTGAGTTTCGACACTCACTTTTGTATGGAGGTACTCCAGTGCAACATTCCACCCAAGAATCATTGCCCTAGCCTTAGCATTTTGCATGAGCATAATCATGATTTTAGCTATTTTCACTGTTTTTGCAATTGACGACCTTCGACCCCTGGTCTTCCACATAGGTATACAATACGTAAGTTCTTCATGATATTATTCTTTAGTAGTTATACTAATTTCCTAGATATGCTTTAATGCGGTAAAGGCAGGAAAACGTTTCCAAGGCTGGTTTCTAGTGCTAGTCAGCAGGAAAACGTTACTATAGACGCAGTGAAAGCACACCGGTTGTGACAGCATTCATCACATGTTTATAGGTCTCTAGCTGCACCTTTTGTTTGAAACCCATATAATTTAGCTTTCTAAAAGAACAATGCTTCATCTCCAAAATGCTGAAGAAAATCTAGTGCTAGTCAGTGGCTATAAGTATGCAAAGTCTCATTCCATTCCATTGAGCTGTTGGGGAACTAAGGGGACATTTTTGAAAATGGGTACTGGTTGCTAGGAATACTGAGGCCAATCTTCACAGGGTTGCCACTCGAAAACTAGTGGAGAGACAAATGAATGGTGCACTTCTGATAGAGAATGCCCTCAAGAAGTCAGAGCTTTCTATGCACATTTTTAATGCTTCTACACCTCAAAACGTGAAAAGTACGAAAAAAGCTTTATTTCGGCTGTTGCTAGGCAACGAGCAATGACGTAATGAAGTGGAGTAATTTTTGATGCGAGAGGTAGGCTGTATTTGTGCTTTAGCTTGTGGCCAATTTTGGCTTCACTCTCAACAAGATAATTTCTCCATTAATAGATGAACTAGACACAGTGGTGCCAATGGCATGCCCTATGGCACTACCACTGAGTCCTTTCCTAGTATTCTTGGAAAGAGGCTTGGCAGGGGTGGATGAAGCAAAAGCCTACGTGAGGTGGGAATGGGATTGGACGAGAAGGGTTAAGAAAATATTGTCTTACACTTGGCAAGATCACAGAGACAACTGAGATGCGGTTGGCTCGGTTGGCAGGAGTCTTTCCCTGGCTTTTGGTGATGGGATCAAATGGTGGCCACTTCAAACTGTGGCGTGAAAACAAGTGCGGTTCTGACCGACACCTGGCTCCGCCCAGCCACTGATGTCTTGACAGTTCTGACCGACACTCGACGGTTAGGGGTTAATTCTGAAGAGTAAAAGTGCCTGCCATAATTAAACAAGGAAGAAAGAAAGAAAGAAAACGTGGCTAACAATGAGGGCAGCATGGAACTGGCCAAAAGAAAGTAACCAAGCAAGAAAATGTGACAGTCAATAAGGGCAGCATGAGCTGGCAAATATATATCATCATTAACAAGGGGCAAATGCCGCAGGGTGCACAACCTCACTCACCCTCTGACTCCACCAATGCGGGTCCCTTTGTGCACCCTCCAGGCAGCGACACTTCCTCCTCTATGTATCTTCCGACAGGAGTGATTGACCTGCTCCAGTCATGAGTTACGTGGCCTTCCCCTTGGCCTCCTCCATCCTGGGTTAACTCATTCAGAGATTACCCTGTGAGCAGGATCAGACTCAGGAAAATGAGCCATGTGTCCATATAGCTGGAACTGGCATTGATGTATTATGTAGGTAATAGGCCTCGATTCAGGCTCCCCGAGTAGTCGCTCGTTATGCAGATGGTTAACGACAGCACCAAATAACAGAATTGAGTGAATCCACAACCCCTTAGGCCAGACCAGTGCAACGAGAGATCTCGCAGTCTGACCCATCATTGTCATGGACCACACTACCAAGATAACTGTATCTTTGCAAGACTTCTATATCCTCACCACATGCCTGGGCTGACTGAACTGCTTCATCCAACAAGCCATCAAATGCCTGGACCTTGGTCTTGGCTCAAGAGACCTTTAATCCCAGTGGCTTTGCATTCTCGTGAAATTCATCGAGGGCACTCTGTAGTAACTCCAACAACTCTGCAAGGATAGCTGCATCATCAGCAAAGTTTAGGTTGGTAACCCTGAAATTGCCAATTGATACCTTACAGTGACTTAGACTCACAGCCCAGTCCAGTACCAAATCCATACATGTGTTGAAAAGTGTGGAGGCAAGGACACATCCTTGTCTTACATCAGAACTCACTGAGATGTTGGATGATCCCTTACACACACTTGACAGTACTCTCAGTGTCTAAATACAAGCCAGCAGTCGATCAGATTATCACTTTGGGGATCTCAAAGAGTCACAGGAGTTGCTATCGTACCTCAGGATTTACTGAATCAAATGCCTTCTTGAGATCCACATAGGCTGCTTGTAGACCTTGTTGAAACTCAAGATGGCGTTCCACAAGAACTCGAAGAGCTAGGATTCGGTCAGCAGTAGACTTCTTGGGCGTGAATACGGATTGCTCAGGCTTCTGAAACTTTAGCAAACGGTCATGGATACATATCAGGAGAATGTGGGCAAGAACTTTGCCTGGCACACTGAACACTGTAATACCATGGTAGTTTCTACAGTCACTCTGGTCTCCTTTTCCTTTCCAGATAGGAGTGACCAAACACTTTGTCCAATCAAGAGGAATGATACCAGTCTGCCAAATGGCTTCTATGACTGCACATAACCCCCTGATCATGACTTTGCCCCCGGCTTTCATCAATTCTGCCTTGATGTCACAAACATCAGCTGCTCTACCACTTTTCAACCTAGGCACTGCCTTCTTGTTTTCATCTAGAGAAGGCACAGCTTCGTCAATTGGTGGGACAGCAGTCGGTAGGTGGGTCAAAGTCATTTGCATGAAAAATGCCTTCCACCTCCTTTGCAGGTTCCCTTACACCTCTCCTTGTCCCGTCTCAGTGCATCTCGTGTCTGTCGAGATTGGCGTCTGTGCTGTTCCCGAACCCCAGCCAGTCTGGCAGCACGACTTTCCTCAGTTGAGGTCAGTGTCCCTTGCGAGATGAATCCCCCCTCCTTGATCTCGGGTGGTCTCTTGTACACTTATCAGCTGCTGCTAGGGTAGCACGCTTAAAGATATCCTATCGTTCAACAGGATCCTCAACAGTACTGAGCACTTGAAACAGATTTGAGACTGCTACTGCATACACATATAAACACTTCTCATCCCTGAGTTTCTCGAGATGGGTCCTTTTTTGGTGGCATCTTGAGGATCTCTTTGGTTTGCTGCCTTAGAGCTGCAACAAGTCTGTGATGTGTAGCAAAGAACTCTGCACTCCTGAAAACCCTGCAGTTCTGAAGGATCCTTCAGTGATTACTAACAAATATGTGATCAATCTCCTTAGCAATCCCCTTGGTATTGGGATACCATGTCCAGAGGTGAAGTTTTGCCTGCTGAAACCAGGATCCAGCCATTCTTAACTTAAGGGATTTTGCAAAATCCAGAAGGAATTCCTGGTTCCAGAGCCATGGGGACCTACACAATGCCTGAAGCCCTCCCTGTCAGTAAGGCCAGGGGTGTATCCCACAATGGGCACTGTTCCACAACAGAGGCAGGTTTGGTGTAGAATAGCTCTTTCTTTTCAAGATCACTCATCTCAGTTGGAGCATACACTGTATTATAGAGGTGAAGCCCGAGAAGTGCTTCAGTCTCTCCAGCACTTAATGCTTATCAACCGGAGTAATCCTGTCGACACAGGAGACAATATGAGCAGCAATTGCCACAGCGACGACCCCTAAGATGGGCACCATCATCACAGCCAGACCAGTAGTATGTGTAACAAGTGTTACTGGTCTCACCATTCCAGGGTCACCTCACTTCAGAGAGTGCAGCTATGCCGAGCCCAAATCACCCCAACTCTCGTGACAACAAATGTAGTCGATCATCCTTTGAAAGGCTTAGAACACTTAAGCCCCAACCTGCAGTGCCTTCTGAAGGTTAAACCTTTGCTTGGAACCTCGAACTTTCGAGTCCTCTGCACCACCACAAAGCGAATCAAAAACAGAGTTTGGGCTAGGGGTTCCCCAATTATCCAGTTGCAGGGGTCTAGTAGACTTTCCCCAACAATCATGATGGTGGGTGCCAGTATGACCGGGCCCCACAAGCCCAGCCAGGCCGTTACCCGAGGCAAGACCCTCTGGGCAAAACAGGGTCAGGGTCAGGCAACACAAACTGACCCCTAAACGTCATTGTTCTCTTGTTGCATGTAAGGTTGTTTTTTATCACCTGCCTTTAGAAGGCGGAGCAACAAAGTTTTGCCTGCCTGTGTGTGTGTGTGTGTGTGTGTGTGTGTGTGTGTGTGTGTGTGTGTGTGTGTGTGTGTGTGTGTCTGTTCCCATTATATCTCATGAACGGCTTGAGCTATCAACATGAAACCTTCAAGGTAGCAAGATATGGCCAAAATCTTGGCCGAGTTCGAAAATGGGCACTCGGGGTTAAGGTTAAGGTCACCAAAATGGCTGCCAAAAGTCAACTAATTTTTATCTCCGGCCTTTAACATCTATTATCTTGTGAATGGCTTGATTTATCAACATGAAACCTTCAGGGTATAAAGATATGGCCAAAATCTTGGACTTGGCCAACAGCATGTTCTGGCGGGCGATTAGTATTCGGCTCCCAAATGCTGTCCTTTCATTTTTTTATGGTGAATTGATGCAAACCCCACCTCAGCCTCCAATGTCAGGAGAGTGCTCACCACTAGCCTATGGAGATGGGCATGGAATCCGTGGCTATGGCTATCCATGTTTTATCTCAGAGTTTTCCATCTGCAAGGTGGACTGCCAAACAAGGCTAACGAGCTCCACCTACCATATATATATATATATATATATATATATATATATATATATATATATGAGGAGTAGACTGTAGCACCAGTAGAGCAGGGCAGTACTTCCTAGGTGGATGGAAAGCTGATGACAAGGAAAGCTTGACTTCCCATTTCATCAGCCCTCGGGACTAGTTCCTGACCATCCCCCTTTGCTGAACTTTTTTAGTGTCTCAATAACACAGAGTGTAGGCCAGCATGCACTCCAATACAAGTTTCTCTAATTGTCAGCACCAAATTACATGCACAGTACACACTACACTTCCTTTTCAAAATTTAAAAAGTAAAATGGCGCAATCAAATCTGGCCTCGGAGTCCCCTGTAGGGGGGGGGACCATAAATTCCCCCAGCATCCACCCCTCTCCCGGTGACAACTCAGAGAGATATTTGGAACCACTGTCTGACTCACTTTTTCTTCATTTCTGCAACATTCGTGGCCTTTCCTCTAACTTTCTCTCTGTCGAACATCACCTCTCCTCTAAACCTCATCTTCTCTTCCTGCCTGAGACTCAGGTGTTTGAGACAACTCACAGCAAACCCTTTTTTGTTTCCTCCTACATTCTATATACTCATTTCAAAGCCAAAGGTGGCTGTTGTGTATATGTACACAACAATCTATCTTGCTCTCGTGTTCCTGAACTTGATTCTTCTGAATTCACTACTCTCTGGCTTCGGCTTTCATGGCATTCTCTGACTAAATATATCTGCGCTGTTTACTGAACTCCCAGTTCTACTGACTATGAAAAATTCTTCTACTATCTTACTTCTATGATGGAACACATTCAATCCATTTCTCCTATTTCTGAAATCTCCATTCTAGGAGATATTAGTGTTCACCACCACCTTTGGCTCTCCTCTCCTTTCACTGATCAGCCTGGTGAACAAGCCTACATCTTTTCTATCCCTAATGACCTAGAGCAGCTTGTACAGCACCCTACCTATATCCCTGACCACCTTGGAGAGAGCTCCAACATATTTCACTTCTTTCTTACAACTAATCCTTCTGCTTACACTGTTAATCTTTCCTCTTCTCCGAACGCAACCTTATTATCTTGACCTGTCCTATTGCTCCAGTATGGCCTGCGTACCCTCCAAAGAAACGTTGACTGTGGCACTTTGGAGCTGCGGATTGGGAGGCCCTCAGGCAGTACTTCTTTGATTTTCCCTGGAATGATTATTGCTTCCATGGCCGGGAGCCATTTGAGTGTGCATTGCGCATTATGGAGGTTATTCTTTCGGGCATGGAAGCATACATTTCCTTCTCATATCCTTTGACTAATGCAAGAAAGCCTTGGTTTAATCACGCTTGTTCTAATGCTGTCCACAACAAGGAGAGGGCCTATAAAAGGTATTAGAGTCAAGCCACCCCTGAATCACATCTTGCTTATGTTTCTGCCCGGAATCATGTTAAGTCTGTTCTTCGCTTTGCTAAAAATAATATCATCCGTGCTAAATGCTCTCAACTCTCCAACTCGAATTCTTCCTGCTTCTTCTGGCATCTTGCCAAAAAACCTTTCGAACAACTTTACCTCATCATCCTTCCTCTCTTCTATTCTGATGGCTCTGTAACTATTTCTTGTACTGATAAAGCAGATCTCTTCGCTCAGACTTTCTCCTCCAATTCCACCTTCAACGATTCCAGTGCTGTTCCACCATCACTTCCCCTCTCTGACTTCCTCATGGCTGACATTATAATTTCTTCAACTGATGTACTTTCTGCTATCACTGGCCTTAATACTAACAAGGCATATGGGCCTGATGAAGTCCCTCCTGTTATCCTCAATAACTGTGCTTCTGTGCTTACATGCTGCCTAGGCAAACTCTCTCGCCTTTGTCTGTCAACTTGTACCTTTCCTTCTTGCTGGAAGTTTGCTCTAATTCAGCCAGTCCCAAAGAAGGGTGATCATTCCCAACCCTCTAACTATCGTCCAATTACTTTAACATCCTTTGTCTCACAGTTTTCGAATCTATTCTTAACAGAAAAATATTAAAGCATGTTTCCCATCACAACCTTCTTTCTGATCGTCAGTATGGGTTCCGTCAGGGACGCTCCACTGGCGATCTTCTCACCTATCTTTCAGACTCCTGGTCATCCGCCTTTCGGGAATTTGGCGAAAGCTTTGCCATCGCTCTTGACATCTCAAAGGCTTTCGATCGAGTCTAGCATAAATCTTTAATTTCCAAACTGCCCTCTTTCGGTTTCTATCCTTCTATCTGTGCCTTCATCTATAGCTTCCTTTCTGGTCATTCTGTATCTGCTGTTCTTCTAGATCTATCAACAGTTGTGTTCCTCGGGGCTCTGTCTTATCACCAACTCTCTTCCTTTTATTCATCAGTGACCTTCTAAGCTGTACATCTAACCCTATCCACTCGTACACTGATGATTCCACCCTTCACCAATCCATTCGGTTCCTGCAACGTCCATCTCAGCAGTTATTTCAACAAACAAGGAATGAGGCTATGGCACACCTAAGTTCTGTCTTGGCTCGTATCTATGACTGGGGTAAAAATAATCTGCTTGTTTTTAGTGCATCTATCAACCTGACATAATCTTCCACAGGCATACCCACTAATGTTTAATAATATCCAGCTCAACTCCGCATCATCTTTGAACATGCTTGGGGTTTCTTTCACTCGTGACTTATCTTGGAAAGATCATATTGCATCTCTTGTTTTTTTTTTTTTTTTTTTTTTTTTTTTTTTAATAATGATCATGGCGGCGCAACTGCCAGGGTCATATGCCGCCGTATAACAAAGAAGTAAAAAACAAAAAACAAAAAACAGAGGATAAGCCACACAATCAAAAAGGAGAAATTCTAAATATCCTTAAGAAGTCCTGCCTCCTTCACAAAGGAGAGGGTTGCCCCTCCCAAGACACAGGCATCCTCCCCAAGCACGGAGGAAAGATGATACACACCACCATCCGATTGGTGGTCAGAGAGGAACCGACGTCGCAAATCCTCAAGACTAGGACACTCCACCAACAGGTGCTGAACAGTCAAGGGAACCAGACAGTCATCACAGAATGGAGGAGGAGCCCTCTCCATTAAAAAACCGTGAGAGAAACGGGTGTGGCCAATGCGGAGGCGGCACAAAGCAGTTTCCCATTGACGAGGGAAGCCCTGGTAACTGAATGAGCCCACCTTCTGGCAAATCGAGTGCAACTTATTGGCACCCACAGCATCCCAATGCTCCTGCCAACAGCACCAAACCCTGAAGGCAATAAAGGAGCGCATATCTGCACCAGGCAGACGATACAGAGGGGACTGTGCAAGAGGGGGACGAGCCGCTGCCGCCTTGGCCAGCTGATCAGCTCGTTCATTCCCTGCCACTCCTACATGAGTTGGAACCCAACAGAAATCTACACGACGTTCACGACGCCCTAAAAGGAAAAGCCACTCTAAAATGGATAAAACCAAAGGATGAGAGGGATTAAAAGACTCCATTGCAGAAAGAGCACTTCGTGAGTCACTAAAAACAGTAAAAGCAGTGTGGGGGAGAGTGAAGAGAATCTGAAGGGCAAATAAAATAGCAGTCAGCTCAGCCGTAAAAACAGAAGCAGTCACAGGGAGGCTCCCACCTCGACAGAAGGTGGGAAACACCACACCAAAGCCCACACCCACATCAGACTTAGATCCATCAGTATAAACTGGTATGGAGTCCCCATGAGAAGAGGCATGCTCTAAAAACAGAGAAAATAAAACCTGAGAAGGAAGGGAGGCCTTACTGGATGAGAAGAAACGACAAAATGTCACCCTGGGGAGAAGCCAGTAGCCCACCCTCGGGACACGATGTGGAGTGATCGGCACAGAAGGAACAGAGAAGCTAGACATAATTGACTGCACCCTGAAACCAAAGGGCTTTGGAAAGGATGGCCGAGTGGCAAAAATAGGTGACCGAGAATCTTGAGAGACCTTGACAAAGGGCACAGAGTCTGGGAGACGAGATAAGCGATACCAACATCTCATCAAAAGGGAAGAGCGGAGCAAGTCTAAAGGAAGGACACCAGCATCAGCCAACAAACTCGAAATCGGGGAAGATCGGAATGCCCCAGTGGCGAGACGAACACCAGCATGATGTATGGAATCTAAAATACGAAGCCGGGCTTCTGAGGCAGAGGAATAAACTTCACATCCATAATGAAGTTTGGATAAAATCAGAGACTGATGCAAGAGGAGGAGGGTCTTGCGATCAGCTCCCCAGTATGTGTGCGCTAAAACTTTCAAGAGACCCAATGCTCTGAGACACTCAGCTTTTACGTACCTCAAGTGAGGGACCCAGGTCAACCGGCTGTCAAAAATCAGCCCTAAAAACCGGGTTTCCTTTAAACACGAAATACGACGCCCATCTAAAAAAAGGTTTGGGTCAGGGTGGACTCCACGAACGCGGCAAAAATGCATGGCAACGGTCTTCTTGAAGGAAAATCGAAAACCTCGTTCATCAGCCCATCTAGAGACACGGTTAAGAGCCATCTGCATCCTCCTTTCTGCCATTGACATCCGTGAGGCAGTGACAGAGATTGATAAATCG
This sequence comes from Coenobita brevimanus, assembly GCF_032717465.1. Classification (NCBI taxonomy): domain Eukaryota; kingdom Metazoa; phylum Arthropoda; class Malacostraca; order Decapoda; family Coenobitidae; genus Coenobita; species Coenobita brevimanus. Next base: position 16,318,367 of record NC_137027.1, read on the forward strand.
TCAACATAGAGAGAGCCACGAACACCATCAGGGAGCACAGAAATAATGCTGTTAATTGCCACTGCAAAAAGGGTAACGCTTAGTATGCTCCCTTGTGGCACACCATCCTCAAGGGGACGTGCAGTAGACAGCTCACTCCCGACTCGGACCCGAATAAAACGATTAGATAAAAACTCCCGGATAAAAGTGGGGAGTTGCCCACGGAGACCAAACTCATAAAGAGATTGCAATATACCATGACGCCAGGAAGTGTCGTACGCCTTCTCCAAATCAAAGAACACTGTGATATGATGCTGGTTAGTTGCAAAAGCCTGGCAGATGGAAGATTCTAAAGAAAGGAGAGCATCTGTGGTCGAACATCTCTTGTAAAATCTGCTTCCAAGAGATTAGGTATGATAAGCCGACTCCATACCTTCTTTACCCCAGCACAGTTGTTGACTTTATGCACGGGTTTTGTTCGCCTCTGTGTAAAGTACAACTCTCTTGTGTGGGGAGGCTCCCCACATACAACTCTTCTCATTAGCGGGGAGCCAAAGGCTTTTTGTTTCATCGACTCTGCTCCTCTTACTGGCTCCCTTCAACCTCTGTCTCTTCACCGCACTGTTGCAAATATATCTCTTTTCTATCGCTACTTCAATGGTCGCTGCTTCTCTGAACTGTCTGCTTGCATCCCTCTACCTCTACGACGGGTGCGTAGCACCTATCTAGCAACAAACTCTCATCCCTTTTCTGTCCAACTCTCTAATGCAAGAGTTAACCGTTACTCCCAGTCCTTCATTTATGCAACAGGTCAACTTTGGAACTGTCTCCCTCTGTCTGTATTTCCTACTTCCTATGATCTCCAATTTTTCAAACGCAGTGTGTCCAGGCATCTTGAAATGAACGGATCTTGAATTTGGCTCGCTTTTGTTTTTTCTTGGAAGGAACGGTTTGCAGGCCCCTAGCCTTTGGTTCCTTCTTTCTTGCATAAAAAAGAAAAATATTATATATCATGGGAAATATTTTCCCCCAGAGCAGTTCCGCTCTTTACGTTTTTAAAATAGTTGTCCCTGATAAAAGCAGAGGAATACTCGGAGAGCGTTAATGACTAATTGAAGCGGTTTTATAACCCAGAGATTACGTTCTGTTTAATTTTTTCTTATTATTAATAAATTAAATCCTACTGCATTTAACCTTCTTGAACAACTATATTGTAAATACATGTAAATACTTGTGAATCTTCCATTGACCTAATTGTGCCTGTGTGGTGGGATGATGTGCCCTCAAGTGAAAAGCAGATGTGGATTTAATACATATTTATATAGATAAAGGGAATATTTGGCTTTAGTTTAATTAAAACTACGATTAAATTAAGTTGGATTTGCCTTGCATAATTTATGAAGTAATTTAACTGTATTTAACCAATTGTAATTAATAAATCCTATGAGAGAGAAGAGACTCGCCATTTTATAGTACTCTTTTTCCAAAGCCTGTTCAAGCTGCTCGCTGTATAATACGCATCTGAAGACGCTTGGAAGTCCCAGGCTAACTGACTGAGATCTCAGGCACGTCGTCATCTGTTATTCCGAATCTATCTATCTAAGTAACCGTTATGATTTGGCCAAATTTGGAGGAACTAGCTAGGATATAAGAAGAATAATTACTGGTGAAAGTTAGAGTATCAATTATATCCTAATCTCCTAAGAGACTTATGTAAATTTACTATTGGTCATGTTTAGACTAACGCTTGTCAGATAAAGGAATGAATAAAATTTTCTGACACACTTTGGTGCCCCGAGTGAGGAAAACAGATGTGTGCAGAGACATTGGACGAGTTCAAGGTCGGGTTTGTGGGGCACAGTCTACTTCCGCGTTCCGTAGAAGTGGAGGTTACGGAAATACGTATTTATAGAGCTCCTGGCAGAAGTGCAAGTTCCTTTTCTGATGATGAGCAGCTAAATGCAGCATTGGACTTGGAGCATGATCGCACTATCCTTTTCATGGGAGGAATTGACATTTATGAAGATGTGGAAATTAATGAAATTGTTGAAAACATTTTAGCTGTAGTAGGAGCCATTGAAGGTACATATAAATCCTTAATAACCATAACCCTTCTTGAGCCTAAAAACCTACCATATTGTTCACCAGTTTGCTACGGTACGTATAAATTAGCAGGACCGTAAATAGGAAGTTTCAGAGATAAAAGGAAGGGAAAGGATTTTATCCACTTTAATGAAAAAACCTTCCAGGCAACTCTGAAAACCGACGATATACACTGGAATCACCATGGCAGAGAAGCGTTTCTGGCGAAATTCATGAATTACATTGAGTTAAAGAACAGTTCTATGCTGTACAGGCTTTGGGTGGTTCTATTTTATATAAGATGTTAACTGGTTTTGAGCTCAGGGAAACATGGGTTCTTTTGGAAACTGACTGTGGGGATAAAGACATAACCCTACAGGTTTAACAACCCAGGGAGATGGGTTTAATACCCTAAACCCTATCCCTACACCCCTTAAAATTTAAAGTGATTAATAGTTCTGAGCCCAGGGAAATTTGAGTTATTTGGAAACTGAGTGTGGGGATAAAGACATAACCCCAGGGGTTTAACAACCCAGGGAAATGGGTTTAATACCATAAACCAAATCCCTACATTCTTCAAAATTTAAAATGATTAATAACTGCTGAGCTCAGGTAAATTTGTGGTTGTAAAATTGAAATTAATGGTAATTCACGTAACTTAGAAATCAGTCAAATTGTCTATTTCTTTGTTACAGAGGTCATCCAGTGGTAAGGCGGGATGGGTAACGAGAGCCATAAATGACTGTAGGCAGTTATTAGATGAAACACCTCAGACAAAGGAGAAATTAAGTAGTATTTTGAATATACTAAAAGACAGATGGACTAAGTATGAAGAACGTTATGTAAATTTAGAAGCAACAATAGTGAAAGGTGATGATAAAGATCTTCTAGAGTCGGAGACTACCAAATTTGAAGGTAAATTAGGGGAATATATAACAATAGTGAAGTTGTTAGAGTCAAAATTGGCTGATACCACCGCAGAAACACAAGTTGTGGAACAGCAGAGTAAAGCTGCACTACCACAAATTACGCTTCCAGAGTTTGATGGGGAGCAAAATTGCAAATCCTTTTGGGATCAGTTTAAATACTTAGTCCGTGATAGAATAGATCTCCTCAATGTGAGTAAACTCGTATTTGTTAGGACAGGTCAAGGGGATGCCTTACTTGTTGATGAAGGAATTAACTGTGGAAGAAAACAATTATGAGGCAGCTTTGACAATCCTTAGACAGAATTGTGAAGACAGGGAGCAGGTCATTACCCAATTACTGAAGGCTGTAATTGAATTACCCATACCTAAACGTAATTCTGATTCCTTGCAAAATTTTTGGATTGTGATGAGTTGTAATTTAAAGGCTTCTTTCGAAGATGTTAAAACAGCAGATGAGGTGCTTTCTTGAATATTGTCCTTAAAGCTTCTACTTAGAACCAAGAATGCCTTGTATGGTAGGTACCAAAAGGATTATTTTTCCTGTGAGGAGACTGAGGAAGGCTTGATGCAACTCTGTAGACATTTGCAAGGAACAATAAAGTCTCCTGAAAAAAAAACACACACACACACAGAAGGCTGAAATAAGGAAAAGAACCACAAACCAACTGGTTGGGAAAACTAGATCAGGGACGGCTAAGTCTGTGCCTAAAGAAGAGATAGGTACTTTTCTTATGTCTTTAAAATCTGAGAATAAAACATTACAGAGAATGATAGGAAGGTTTGTGTATTTTGTGGTGAACAACATTCCAGAGCATCTTGTCAACATTACCCTCATTTCGCTTCTAGAATAGTGAGGCTTCAGGAATTGGGGTGTTGTATGATTTGCATGAATTCCGAACACACTTCAGCGGACTGCAAGATTAAACTAAATCTTTGTTTCAAATGTAAAAAAGACAACCATCACGGTGCTTTGTGCCCAAGGGTGATGAATTATGAGGTTCCTAAAACTGCAAGTGTCAATATGACAGTTTCGAAAGCGAATACTTCAGTAATAATGTCAGCTGCAGTTCCAGTTGCAGATGTGAAGGTCATGACTGAAAATAGAAACATACTAGCATGTACTCTTTTTGACACGGGTGCACAGAAAACCTTCGTTTCTGCAGACATTATGAAGAAATTTCAGTTACCTATTATTGGCAAAGTAAATCTACCCATTACAGGATGCTTAACTACTAAGGAAGCTCAGTCATTTAATTTAGTTAGACCTGTAACACTTGGCAGATATAAATGCCGTATAACAGAGCTGCACTGGATAACATGGAAACAAGTACGTATATAAAAGGACTGAAGGAAACCTCTGATCATCTACAAAGCTCAGGGATAAAGTTGCCTAACGGAATGTGAAATCAGATACTGTGGGTTCCACAGATTACTCTGGAAGATTCCCACATAGGACTTTCAAGAAGAAAAAAGTACAGTTGTTCAAGAGTCCAGGAGGTAACCTTATTATGGGTCAGTTACCTTTTCCAAAGCAAATTATAGGAGAGGCCAAACTGATAGACTCAGTCTTTGTTACCCCCACACAGTCATTGATGGTAGCTAGCTTGAACAATTCCCTATACTCTGGACCTACATTAACTGAGAAGTTAGGGAATGTTTAAGATTTAGAGAGAAACCCTATGCTTATACAGCAGACATTAGTAAGGCTTTTCTCAGAATAGGATTGACAGAGGAGGATAGGAAATTTACAAAATTCCTCTGGCCTCAAGACCCTCAAAATGAGGATTGTCCAATGAAAACTTACTGTTTCCAATCGGTGCTCTTTGGCTCTTGTGCTAGTCCTTTCCTCCTTTGAAGCATCATTTTGGAAATGCGAAATGCCCAGAAATAGGGTAGGCTTTTTATATGGATAATTTGCAAGGTGTTGCTGATACAGAGACGGATGTATTGAAGGCTTATAAAGTAGCCAAATCCGAAAGTGGGAAGGGAAATTTGCCGTTACAGAGCTGGAATACATATTCACCGCTTTTAGGGAATAAAATACAAGAGGATTATCCAAATACTGATATTCCCAAATTTCAAAATGTGTTGGGTCTTAACTGGGATACAAAGGCTGATGAAATAAGTTTAAAGCGGATTAAGTTCTCTGATGTCACTTTCACCAAGAGGTCCTTGTTAAGTCAGGTCTCCATGTTATTTGACCCATTAGGATTGGTCAGTCCTATAGTTATTAGGGGCAAATGTTTAGTGCAAGAGGCTTGGCGGGAAAAGTTAGACTGGGACACTGAATTAGGTGAGACAAATGTGGAACAATGGGAACAGATCAGAAAGGAGTTTGAAAAACAAAGTGGATGTATTCCCAGGAAAATAAACAGTAAAGAGAAGTCACATTTACATAATTATATTTTGTGATGCTTCTCAAAAGACATATGGAGCAGTAGCTTATTGCGCAACAGGAAAGGATAGTCAGATTGTTATGTCCAAAGCCAGAGTTGTGTCAAGTAAAAGAAGAACCCTACCTCAACTGGAATTGGCTTTCATAAAAGTAGAAACTAAATTGGCCAGGTATATAACCACTACTCTTGATACTCAGTTTGAGGATACTTATATATGGACTGACAGTGAGATTTGTCTGTACTGGATAGGAAAGGAAGACAGTAAAATTCCTTTCATCTGCGATAGAGTGAAGGCGATTAGAGAACTGTCTTCCAAATTTAAATTTATGAATGTATCCTCCAAACAAAATCCAGCTAATCTGCTCTCTAGAGGGTCGACAGTAAAGAAACTGATCAAAGATGACTTGTGGTTTAAAGGTCCTAAATGGTTTCTCACTAAAGATTGGCCTGAGTAGAAACAGTAAAGTATTGCTGAGGTTAGTGTAGTAAACTTGGATCCTGTAGTACCTGAGCCAGATGTGACTGACATTAGTAGATTTTCATCAATAAGACAACTTTTTAACACTGCTAAATTAGTTATTACATTTTTTATAAGAAAGTGGGGTTTGAGGAGTTTGATCCTATGGAATATTGGCTGAAAAGACTTCAAAGAATATATTACGGAGAGATTTTTGGCCTTTTATACCAAGACACTGGCATCAATAATAAACTGATAAGAGATTTAGGATTGTTCTTAGACGGAAAAGGTCTAATTAGATGCCGTGGCAGGAAAGTAAAGGCTGATTTGCCTCTCCAAACTAGACATCCTATATTGTTACCCAGGAATGATTGTTTTGTACAGTTAATTTGGAAGCTTATGAGTTAACTCTTGATGGAGGTGTGCCGCCGACTTTGGCCCTAATCCGAGAAAGGAATTGAATCCCTAAGGGTAGACAAGTCTTGCATTATATGTAGGAGGTAAGAACAACGACCATATGACTCTCCAGGACCACCTACTTTACCAAGAGAGGGTAAATGTAAGTCGGCCCTTCGAAGTAACTGGAGTTCATTACACAGAGGCTATAAGTGTTACGGGTGAGGGAACTCCCCATAAGGTGTATATATGTTTGTTTACTTGCACCTACACAAGGGCAGTCCATCTAGAAATGGCAGAAGTCTTAAGTTCAGAGACATTCCTGAACGTATTTAGAAGATTTGCAGCTAGAAGGTCTTGTCCTAGTAAATTAATAAGCGACAACGGAACCAATTTCATTGGAGCAGCATCTCTACTTTTAAATATAATGAATGGCCCAATGGTTAAGTGGGCGCTAGGAATCCGAAATTGTACCTGGCAGTTCATAGCTCCAAGAGCACCATGGTAAAATAGATTTACCGAACGAATAATTGGTATTGTGAAGAACTGCCTTAGGGAAACAGACGGAACTAAGATCACCAGGGAGGAGCTGAGAACAGTGATAACTGAAACTGAGGCTAGGATTGATGATAGACCTTTAACTTGTCTGGATGACACTAGCGTTTCAGTTGAGGCATTGACACCTACTCATATGTTGTATGGCAGAAACCTCCATCCGGTGCCTTGTGTGGATATCCATGAGGAAGTAGATGATCCTACAATAGAAAATAATGAATTAAGACAACATCTGTGTGAGGGATATCAACGTCTGAAAAGAGTATTGGACGCCTGGAACAGATATTGGAGTGAAGAATATCTTTTGAGCCTAAAAGAAAGATTTTATGGGGCTCAAGCTGCCAGCAACAAGTCAGTTATAAACATAGGGGATGTGGTCTCAGTAAAAACAGAACAACCAAGATTCCAGTGGCCATTAGTTAAAGTGATCTCCACACATCCAGACTCGGAGGGGGTGCAGAGACTTGTAAAAATTAAATGTAGGGGACATCCATCCATCCATCCATCATCTAATCCTACGTTGCCCCATGAGGAGCATAGAAGCCCGGGGCTAGGCAGTTGATCCTGACATTTAAGATGAGAGTGACCAACCTCACTCATCCCTGAGTGGCATTACGTGAACAATAAACCCCAATCACCCCTTGGATATAAACCTTCAACGGCTCAATCAACTGGAGCACAATAATTACCCACTAAACCACCAGGCGCCAAAATTTGGTTATATGGTTACCACCCAGCGTAGTAAATGGTTTTCTGGTGTATAGGAAAGGAAACCATTTGGCTTGTCACTCAGTGTAGAGTCACCCACAGGCAGAAGGAAGAGGAAAGAATGAAGGAATGAAAAACAGAAGAGGGAGTGCAAAGTCACCCGCAGGCAGAAAGACGAGGAAAGAATGAAGGAAAGAAAGACAGAAGAATATGGAAGGAAAGAAGGATGGAGAAGAGGACAGGGCAGACACCCGAGAGCAGCACTACATTGAGTGGGTGGATGGTGAGCGCCCCCACATACCAATATAAAAACTATTGGCAAACTGGTGCCTGTTGAGTTAATGGCTATCCCAGGGACAGTGAATGGTGGAGAGCAATTGGGTCGAGATGCGCGACCCGGAATGGCCGCAGCACTGGGTTCTCGAGACCTATGGAGAGAACTCCTGGCTGAGGGTCACATAACATGATACAGCATATAATTTTTTGCCCGACCCCAAAACTGTGGGGAATATTTTCCCCCAGAGCGACTGCGCTCTTTACTTTTTAAAATCATTGTCCCTGTTAGAGTAGAGGAAAACTCGGAGAGCGTTAATGACTAATTAAAACAGTTTTGTAATCCAGAGATTACATTCTTTTTAATAATTCTCCAATCAATCAGTCATTTCCTGTGGGACCCCACGGGATGCGTAAGGCCTCGATGAACTCTCTCCACCATAATTTATCTCTAGCCATCTCCTTCAGATCCCACCAACACTCCTCTCCTGCTTCTCTTTTCATTGTCCTCAACCAGATTTCCCTCGGCCTACCTCTACCTCTTCTTCCTCTAGCAGTCCACTCTGGCACATCCTGTATTAAACTGCCTTCTTTTCTATATATGTGCCCCAACCACTTCCAGCGAGACAGTCTCACATATTCATTAACTGGTCCCACTCTCGTAATATCCCTTACTCTTTCATTTGTAACTCTGTCTTGCCACTTTACCCCAAGAATCCTTCTCAGTATTTTATTTTGAAATCCTAATACTTTCTGATCTGTTGCAGTGGTACTGTACCATGACTCATGACCATAAATTAAAATTGGTCTAACCATGGACCTGTAAATTTTTACTTTAGTATGTACCGAAAGCATATTATTATTCCAAACAGATTTCAGCATTCCAACAGCTCGCCAAGCCAGTCTAATCCTCTCCTCAATTTCATTGTTTAATGATCCGTTAGATGATACAATCGTTCCCAGATATTTACCATTTTCTACATTCTTCACCACATAATTCCTAATTACACAATCAATTTGGTTCTCCACATTCATATTAATAATTTCAGTCTTTCCACAGTTTATTACGAATCCCACTTTTTCTCCTTCTTCCACCAGACAATCAGGCACCCTCTGCATCTCGTAAATACTTCCACAAATCAGTACAATATCATCAGCATAGTCCAAACCCATCAGCTAATTCCTGCACCTGTTCTCCTTACAACCTTTCTCATAACATAATCTATAACCAAAACAAACAGCAAAGGCGAAAGAACTCCTCCTTGAACCACTCCTGACCTAACTTCAAATGGATCACTCAAAGAATCACTCATCATTCCCTTACAAAAAGAACCTTCATGCAAGCTTCTAAAAATATTTACAAACTTTTCTGGTATACCATAGAATCTCATAATTTTCAAAATAGCTCCACGTGAAACACTATCAAACGCCTTTTCAAAATCCACAAAACACATACTAAGTGGCATTTTCATCTCATTAGCTTGTTGCATTAGATGCCTTACAATAAAAATCTGATCATTACAACCTCGACCCTTTCTTAATCCTGCTTGTTCATCTCTTAAAATTTTATCAATTACTGGCTCTATTCTGTTCAACAAGATTTTGGAAAAGACTTTTGCAACTACAGGTGTCAAAGCCATCCCCCTCCAATTGCCACACACACTTAAATCTCCCTTTTTTGGTATTTTAATAATCACTCCATTTTTCCACTCTTCTGGAATGCCACCATTATCCCAAGCCACATTAAAAAGTTTCAAAAGCGCATTCAACAACGAATCATTTTCCATCTTAAGCATTTCAGGAAATATTCCATCCTCTCCTTGGGGCCTTAAAATTCTTAAACTCCTTTATTGATTTTGTTACCTCTTCCAAGGTTATGTCCCCTGTTTCTGTCTGTAAATCTCTCTCGGCTGGCAAAATGTCCTCTTCAGCTGGGATTGGTCGATTTGGAACAGATTCAAAATGCTCTTTCCACCTTCCTTTTATATCCAAATCTTTAGTCGTCATATTACCATTTCTATCTCGTACAGGTATTTCCTTCCTTCTCTTTTCAGTCCCAGTGAACTCCCTTATGGCCTGATATGCTGTTCTTTGCTCTGACCGTCATTTTTACTTAATTTAACTTCTGTCTTTGTTGCCTTTTTATCATATAACCTCCTCTTATCACGTCTAACGAGTCTTTTTACTTCAGAATGTAAATTCCAGTACTTTGCTCTAAGTACTTCAACTACCTCGCCATCAACATGTTGTTCTTCGCTTCTTAAATTTGCCTCTTTCTTTTTGTGAATTGCATTCCATGTTTCATCTGACATCCACCATTTCCTTCTCGCTTTTCCCCTTCTTAATAGTAACCTTAGCATTCTCATGCAAAACCTCTTTAACCTCTCTCCACATTTGATTAATGTCATTGTCTTCAGATTCCAACAATGTCTGCAGGACTAGAAACCTGTTCCTGCATTCCCACAGAAACTTTTCCTTCGTGTTCTCATTATTTCTCAGCTCATCAAAATCATATTTATTGCCTCCTGTACAATTACCATTAACGTTTCTCTTAAGTTTTGTTTTAATCTTTGACACAACAAGTTGATGATCACTACCTATATATGCCCCCCTCCTTACGCAATCATCTTGCAAATAACTCCTATGCCTTCTGCTAATTGCAATGTGGTCAATCTGGTTACAATATTTACCACATGGTGAAATCCAACTAGTTTTATGTATTTTTGTATGCTCAAAGATAGTTCCACCAATCATAAGGTCACTTGCCAATCAAAAGCTTCCAAATCGCACCCCATTTTCGTTTTTTATACCAACACCCTCCTTACCCATACAGTCTTCAAAGCTATCCCTACTACTGCCAACAAAAGCATTAAAATCACCAATGCAAACTAACACATCATGTCCTGCCACTCTCCACTACATCCTGCAGCTTCTCATAAAAGTCATCCTTCATTTCATCAGCAGCCTCATTTGTCGGCGCGTACCCTACAACCATACTGATATTAACATGGTCAGATTTCAAACGAGCATAAGGCAACCGCTCATTAATTGGTTCAAATTCACATAGTGCCTTACAAGCATCTCTACTCAGCAGTAAGCCTACTCCTTGGTAATGATTTCCATCACTCCTTCCAGAAATCAACAAAGTAATACCAACTTCCAAATTCATTTTATCAACTCCAAGCAACCTCGTTTCTGTAAGAGCACAAATATCTATATTGTATTCCTTGAACACCGAAATAAGTTCTCCATTTTGCCATGTTCGAACATTCCAATTTCCTATTCTTAAGGTTCTTTTTGGGTGTATAAACTTATTCCTGCACCGTGAGATTCTTAGCATCCCCTGCCCACTTAAGGGCTGCACGGAACTGGGGACCATTGCTTCGTAACCAGAGTTCCTCAGGTTTTCTTAGGCAGAAAAATATTTTACCCTGGAGCCAATGCCAGTGGCTGTCAAGAACCAGACAGTAGAGAGAGGAAATTAACTAAATGAAAGTAAAATGCAGAGGGGTTTGGACAGACAAAGCACAAGGGAAAGAGAGACAGCAAAAAGAATGTAGATAAAAGTGTCCCTTTTAGTCGCCTCTTACGACAAGCAGGGAATACTGGGTGTATTCTATCCCCCCCTTCCCCAGGGGGGAATAATTCTTTTTATTAATAAATGCTATTGCATTTAACCTTTGTGGACAACTATATTGTAAATATATGTAAATACTCAGGAATTTTCCTTTGACCTAACTGCGCCTGCATGATGGGATGACGTGCCTTCACGTGAAAAGCAGATGAGGGTTTAATATGTATTTATATAGATAAAGGGAATATTTGGCTTTAGTTTAATTAAAACGAAGATTTAGTTAGATCTACCTTGTATAATTTATGAAGTAAATTGACTGTATTTAGCCAATTGTAAGTAATAAATAGTTGGCTTCTCAAAATCCTATGAGAGAGAAGAGACTCGCCATTTTATAGCACTCTGTTTCCAAAGACTGTTCAAGCTGCATGCTGTATAATACGCACCTAAAGGCCGCTTGGAAGTCCGAGGCAAACTGACCGAAACCTCAGGCCCATAGTCAGCTGTTATTCCGACTCTGTCTAGCTAAGTAACCCTTATGATTTGGCCAAATCGGGGAGAACTAGCCAGGATATAAGGAGAATAATTACTGGTGAGTAAGAGCATTGATTATACCCTAATCTCCCAAGAGACTTATGTAAATTTACTGTTGGTCGTGTACAGACTAACACTCGTCAGATAGAGGAATGTATAAAATTATCTGATATATATATATATATATATATATATATATATATATATATATATATATATATATATATATATATATATATATATGATATATATATCTCACTTCTGAATAATATATGAGTGATATATATATATATATATATATATATATATATATCACTTCTGAATAATATATGAGTGATATATATATATATATATATATATATATATATATATATATATATATATATATATATATATATATATATATATATATCACTTCTGAATAATATATGAGTGTCACCTACTCGTGTCACTGGCCAATGAGACAGTATCAACTACACTGACTAATATAACTTTATAGTTCAGTTGAGTACAGATTTTGTTCATGCAAGACAGGTCATGTCAACATTCTCAGTCTAAGGCCCGGGTTTGCAATCTTTGATATAGTGATGAGCACCATGCTTTCTTCCGGATAGCCTATGGAGCGGGAATTCAGAACGATGATTATAACGTCGGGTTTGAAGCTGTTTCAAACCATCACTTGGGAATTTGTGTGATCCTGGATCATCATCTATGGTTCAGTTATATTCAAGTCACTGGATTATGTCAGTCCGATAGAGCAAATCTCAGACAAACACGCGTTCGAATAAGGTGTTCATAGTCAATCAGCACACGTTTTTAGCCTAACAGGTATTTTAATGTGACATCTAAACGAAAAGAAAATCGCCCCCTGCTCAGTTAGTGAGTTATGATGACAGAAATCAATCTCTCTATCTATTGCCAGACTCCCTAATCCCGTAAGGGGTGGCCACAAACAAATCTTCTCCATGTCGCCCTGTCCCCTGTCATGATGCCCTCCCCCGAGCTTACACCTACCTCTGTCATATAACTCTCCACTCCATCCCTGCATCCCACCCTTGATCTCTCCCTCCTTCTCCCGCCCTCCACCATACTCACACACACTCTCCTCGCAAATCTCACTCTCCATCCTCTCCACATGGCAAAACCGCCTCAAAGTATTTTTCCTAACGCTTTCTATCAGATCCACGTCCTCACCACAACACCTCTTCACCTTTCCATTTGCCAGTCTGTCCCTCCATCTAACTCCACATGTTCCACTCAAATAACTCTTTTCCACTGTTCTCACTCTTGACTTGTGTCTTTTTGACAATGCCCAAACTTCACTTCCCTACAGTAACCTATAGATTCCGTTTCTTATATCTTCCTCCAAACTCGTTTACCAAGCCTTGCAGTTCTCCCTCGTCTTCATTTAACATTACAGTATCATTTGCAAACAACAGAACACTAACTTTCCAAACGCCGCCCTTTATCATTCACTGCCCTGTCTACTGATCTGTTTTATAACTCCACCCACATGCAAAATGAACAACCATGGAGACATGACACATCCCTGTTTCAATTCGACACTCAGAAAGATTCGCTCAGTTTACCATCCACATCTACTGCGGCCTCATACATACCCTTCACGACATTCAACAGCTTCCTATTTGCTCCATATATTCTTAATATATTCCACATTCCTTGTCTATCCACTCTGTCATATGCTTTCTCCAAATCCATGAAGGCCGCATACAACTTCTTTCCTTTCTCTAGAAACTCTTCCACTAAAGATTTTACCATGAATATATGATCTACACAATCTCTTTGCACAACCTCTTCCCTTCCTGAAAAACTCGCAGCACCTTAACTCTCCTCCTAAATCTAGAGACTTATATCTTTTTAGCCTTTGCCACTCGACAATCTGTTGTCGCAGTGTTTTTTGACCTTGAGAAGGCTTATGACAGCCTGGCGCTACCATATATTACGCACAGTTCGTTCTTGTGGTGTTGATGGTAACCTTGGTGTTTTCCTAAAGAATTTTCTATCAGCTCGTTTCTTTAGAGTCTGTGTTCAGCATACTTATTCAGATCCATTCCCACAATATGAAGGTGTTCCCCAAGGCAGTGTTCTTACCACTACTCTTTTTGTTTTGGCAATTAATGGAATTGTTTCTTTTCTCCCAGTTGGTGTTCGCTCCTCTTTATTTACGTAGATTATTTTGCAATATATAGTTCAAAATCTGATATCTCTGCCCTTGGTGATCTTATTCAGCGTGCATTTTCTGCTGCCTCAGAATGGGCTACTTCTTATGGCTTTCGGTTCGCTGTGGCTGAATCGGTAGAGAGGCGGCCTGCAGTCCTAATGGACCCAGGATCGAATCCAGGCTGGGGCAGGGAACAGTTTAAGGATCTGAATTTCCTAAAAGCAGACTTTCCTGATCTACCAGATGACCCTCCGACATGTCGTAAAAATACCCCCGCTAATGCCAATACACCAGTCCTGTATGAGACATCCCTAGCATGTATTCAATATGGCCGGTGGGTGTCAGCTCCGAAGTGGTGACGTGTGGAGGTGTAGAGGACTACTGGGCCTTGGGATAGGTCACGGCCCTCGAGAAATAGGCCCTGAAGCCTTTGCCCAGAGTCGGACATGTAAAAAAAAAAAAAAGTCTCATGCTATTACTTTTACTCGGTCTCATCATATTTCTCAACCACCTCCTTTTCTCTATGGCTTCCCTCTCCCATACAAAACCTCCGCTTCCTTTCTTGGCCTTCTTTTCGACTCCTGACTTACTTGGAAGGATCATATTGCCTCCTTGAAAATCTCAGCCTTGCAACGCCTCCGTCTGTTACAAACTTTGTCTCACGTGTCGTGGGGTGCTGATCAGACTACTCTCCTTCGTCTCCATGTTGTTCTCGTTCTCTCCAGATTTGACTACTGTATACTTGCCAAGTTTATTCTTCGGCTTCAGACACCGTCCAACAACATCTTGATTCTGTGCATCATCACGGTTTGCGTCTGGCTCTTGGCGCCTTTAAGTCTTCCCCAGTTGAGAGTCTGTATGCTGAATCAGGAGTTCCATCACTCTTCCGCCGTCGTGCTTTACTCTCTCTTCATGTCTGTGCTAAGTTGCACTGTTTTCCTCATACCCCTTCTCTACTTCCTCCCAGTCCTGACTTAGATATGTTTTCCACTCCTAGGTCCAAGCCACCTTTTGCAGTTCGAGCTCGTACTCTCTTCTCGCACTCCTCCCTTACTGTTAGTAATGTTTTCTCTTTTCGCACATGTCTTTTTCCTCCGTGGCTACTTCCTCGATCCCAAGTTTGTCCTTCCATTTTCCCTTATTCCAAGTCCAATTCTCCTTCCTTCGTTCTCCGTTCCCGGTTTTCTGACCATCTCTCCCACCATTCCTCTGCAGTACCTATATACACTAATGGTTCAAAAATCTGTGCAGGTGTTGGATTTCCGATTATCTCTTCTAACACATTTTATCATTTCAGTCTTCCTACTTATGCAAGTGTTCTAACAGCAGAGTTATATGCCCTCTTATTTGCATTGCGGTATATTTGTCGTGCCACATCTCTCTCATTTGTGGTATTCTCTGATTCATATAGTGCTCTGTCCCTTCTACAGTCACCGTCTACTTCTCACCCTTTAGGCCTTCGTATCTTGGAATGGTTGTTCCGTATCTCCTCTCGTCGTAAAACAGTCCAGGTACAGTATGTTGGGTCCCAAGACATGTGGGCATCACAGGCAATGAACGTGCTGATCAATTGGTTCGCATGGCTGTTACCAGAGATGTATCTCCTTCCTTCCTCATTCCAGTCTCTGACCTTCTTCCTGCTCTATCTTCCATCCTTCAACACCGGTGGCAGTCTTGTTGGGACTCTGTCACTAATGATAACCTACGAGTTGTTAAACCTTTTATTTCCCCCTGGTTGACCCCTTGCCACCGTAACAGGAGGTGGGAGACTGCTTTAGCTCGTCTTAGAATCGGTCATACTAGACTTACCCACTGTTATTTGATGTCTGGCGGTTACCCTCCCCTTTGTACTCGTTACAATACCATTCTCTCCGTACGGCATATTTTCCTTGATTGTCCTCTTCACACTATACAACGACGTGTTGCATTTCCTTTTTTGTCTCGCCTCCAACGTCCCCCCCTTCTTGCTGACTTTCTCCGAGAATCACCGTATTTTTCCCTTCAAAACATCATGTCCTTCCTTACCTCTACTGGTCTTCTTTCCGATATCTAATTCCATTCCTTACTTCAGTAGCCTCATCTATGATATGATATACGACTTCCATTGACCCACTTCTTTCACGACGCCGTATCTGTGCTCCCGGCCCACCCAGCGTACACAGCTTGTAGCCGATGATCTGGCTTTGTGCTGGATTTTGGGACTAGGTTCCTATTGTTCTTCTTCTTCCCTTCTTGAAACCTCGCTTTTCTACTTCAACTACTTCTTCGGTTATTTCCCTAACTTTGTTAGTAAGTGTCCTACCATATACTTTTCCTATTGCACTAAGAAGACAAATGCCCCCATGATGAACATAAACTTGTTTTTCCCAATTTCTTTAGTTCAGGTGAATAATTATACATAAAACTCTCTCTTCCATCCATGTTTTCTTCATGCCTCAGCTTCCAGTCCACTCACTATATATTTTCATTTTTTGCACCTCAGCTTGTCTCACCTGTTATTTCCACAGTGCTGTTCCATGAACCCTTCTTCGTCTTGTCTACACCCCACACACCTTCGCATGCTGCACAGATCTCTTCTATGAATACTTCCGCACACCTTCCACCTCTTCTTTCAGCTCCAGTTCATATTCACCCAGTCACACCTCCACTTCTCTCTTATATCCTGCCTTTGTTTATCCTTCTGCAACCTTTCTACCTCTTTCTATGTACTGCTTTCTCTTGCTCTTCTCTCCTTATCATCCATCACATTTGTACTTCGACTCTCACGACCACTTAAAACTCGTGTGTACTGATAGGATATGGGATATTCATGTACAGTACAGTATAAGCTAATAATACTCGTCTCCCGTCGCCCTGCCAAGCTCTCACCGAATGGCACATGCAAGGCACGAAGCTTTTACACAAAACAGCTGAATGCTGGATACTGAACTGGGGTCACAGAGAGCATATGTTTATAGAACAAAATATACTCAAAATTACATGATAGATCATTGGTGTAAGTTTTTGTCATACGTCGCGTTACACCCTGTATAAACACTTTCATCACTGAATATAATTCTCCAGTACTCAAAGTACATAAATTATGCATTATCAGAAATTTATATTTGTTTCAAGAAGTCTCCGGCTGTGGGCAGCTGCTCCCTACGCCATTTCTACACTAAGGACCAAAGGCAACGCAACACTGTTGCAACCCTCCATCTGAACGAAGCACATACCCCCCCCCCCACTTCCCTGCACAACTAACCAAGCCCATAAGAGCCCTCCCTCCCTCCCCATCTTTTCTTTTAAAGATGGGCTTAAGGAGAAAGCCTTGAGGACACAACCTGGACCCCTCAGATTCCTTGCGCAGGTCGCACTAAATTTTCTGGAAAATTTTATTTATTAATTTATATTTACTTTTTCATTATTGAAAAAAAAAACAGCATTCTGTCAATCAAAGGCACCAGTTCGCTATAAGTCACTTAACTATGTGAAATTTCATGACTCTGTAGTGATACTTTCTGAGTTCTGGCCCGGAAACGAAATCTCTACACCCGGCCAGCTGTCCTGCCGCCCTGCATCCCAACTCTACTGACGGACACCTATTGATCTGAGTTGATAATACCACCTTCCACTTTGTCCGGTGAAGGATAAAATGACACTCCTTGCTTCTTTCACTAGCCTGAGGCATCGAAAGCAATCCTGGACCCCCAGTACGATACATATGCCTTGTCTGCTCTCTGTACATCACAATTGCAAGACATACGCGTGGATCTTCATGCAGAGAATGAATCCACATCACATGCACTACTATAGCAAACACCAGACAGTGCCACAGCACGTGGGTGTGTGACAGGACCAACACAACCACAAACACTCCTTATGTCACACCAAATGTAACTTCCCTTTCACCCCTCCAACAACCCCCCCACTCTCTCTGCTCACACAACCATAAACATCACAACTCAGTCCCGGCAAACAAGCGGCTAGTACAGACACACACCAGATGCACAACAAAACGAACAGGCATAAACATATTGCGGCTAAATGTTAATGGTCTCGGAAAGAAAATAAAAATAAAAGACAACTCAGTTACAGTCACGACATACTCATGGAACTCCTGCAAGAAACAAAACTGACACAGATTCAGCAGTCCCTACCAAATCGGACGCTACCCATACATTCGCACAGACAGAACTGAGGTCCATACATTCACGTGTCAATCCACTACAAACACACAGCACAAATAACACAATCACTTCTCCAGACTGACACACAAAAAATCTGAAATAGTCACTCAGTGTCAACTCTGGTTGCAAACAAGAAATCAACATTTTTGTTATATACACCTCTTACGTGGTACCTGTCAAACCCTCAGCTTCTCCCCTTAACACAGAAACCTAACTTTGTCATTGGTGTGAACATTATCGCTACAAACGTTGCCTGATACGAACACAATCAAGACCGCTGAGGCCTAGACATTTCTTGACAACCCAACAACATGTACATTCTGACTGAGATCTCACAATACACCCTAATCCCTCACCAGACAAACCGCACCCTCTCCTCCCCAGATATCACATTCTGTTTACCAACACTTGCAATCAACGCTACTTGGCGAACGGAACATAAACTCCCCACAGATCATTTTCCCATCATTATCGCTATATGAACACAATCCAAACCAGAACGATCACGTCTCATATACACAAACAACGAGAAACGAGAAGGCCGACTGAACAAAATTCACTGAAGAAACAAACCAACGTTTAGCATACCAAACAACACACCCATCATCAGCATTAATAGATATATTGAAAAGTTCACCAACATCATACTCCACACAGACAAATACTACTTTGCACGAGACAATAAAAGATATTACAACCCAAACTTTACACCAGACAATGCTCGTCTCATAAAGCTATTCAACAGACTTAAACACAACACACTTCTCTCACACAGACAAGACACCATGACAAGGCTCCAAGAACTAAACAATGACATCAGCAAAATTAGTACAAAGAAAATGGAAAACTGGACTGTCTTTGTAACAGCATTTAGTCACTCCACAGACCCTTCTCTGCACAACAAACCTGCACTTCCAAGACCCTAGCCGCCATCACATCCAACACCCAACGCATCCCTTTCTACAAAAAAAGCATGCAAACAGACCCATAAACCACTACGCAATCATGTCACTAAGCACCAGAACTCACCGAGCCCGAAAATCAGCCCTCTCAACATAGGCAGTATTTTCCACTCGATCACAGTACAAGCAACCCCCTTCCCTCCAGAACAGACACTTAACGTTATCAAGAAAACCAAGAACTCTACAAGCACAGGGCCGGATGGCATTAGCAACCCGCACCCGTATTTAGTACTTCAAACTATCCTGGCTCCCACAAACATCAGCAACAAAGTCACTCTCCATGTCCCTTTTGCTCCTCCATTACACTGATTCAGAGCACTACACTCTACAAACACTTACTGATTAATCTCACACAGCAAGCAACGGGTGGCGTCAATTCTGTGACGCCCGCACAACGCACACTTCTTATGACAAAAGATAGTAGCAAAGCCATGGATGCTATCCCCCAGCTCAGACTAATCACTAAAATATACAGCATAAACATGACCCCTACCAACCTACCACCATTGCATCAGATGCAGTTATCACCATAACACACACACACACACACACACCACATTGTAGACTCAGCCTACACACTGCAACAGGACTACCTCAACTCATTGCAGACTTTTGTCGAGGACAGCATTTTGGCAGTCGCCCTAGCCAAATTTACCATCACACTCATCACCAGCATTAACCAGGAAAACAGGCACTCCTCCTACCTCACCGTTAGTAGTGTCCAAGTGCCACAATTCCCCATTCACGCTCCTGACCGGGAATCGAACCCCAGACTTCTAGACAGAAGTCGGGCACTGGTGCCACTACACCACGACGTGATAAAAGCCGAGACATCTGAATTTTTTGACGAACCAAATAAATACATTATAGGAGAATATATTTCAATCACAACACATTAGGATTATTTCTCAGGCCCACGCAACTCGGCAAGTGACAGAGCAGTTTTAATCTATCCCAGACACAACACGAGCGTCTTTATATGTTGAGAGACACATTACACGCGTGTGTACAAATGTTTTTTACGCTCCTGACCGGGTATCGAACCCCAGACCTCTTGATAGAAGTCAGGCACTGATGCCACTACACCATGGCGTGAAAAAAGCTGAGACATCTGAATTTTTTGACGAACCAGGTAAATCCATTGTTGGAGGATATATTTCAGTCACAACACATTAGGATTATTTCTCAGCCCCGCGCAACTTGGCAAGCGACAGAGCAGTTTTAATATATCCCAGACACAACACGAGCGTCTTTATATGTTGGAGAGACACACATTACACCTGTAGGTTTAAGCAAGGATAAAGAGATTTCGTTTTGAAAACAATCAGATCAAGGTCACAGGGAAATGTCAAAGGTAAAGGTCATTGGGCAAAGTCAGCTCAAACAGTTCTCATCTGAACTGAATCAGAGCTTTGAGAGTGGGGTATGGATGACGTCATTCGATTTTGAAAGTAATCAGTTGGCCATGGCTACAGGTCTAAGTCGAATATTCGATTCCTTGACAAGCTGGTGGGTGTGGTTGTTGTACGGTGAGGGTGCTCCTTGTTATGTGGGTTTCACTTATAGAGAGAGAAGGAATCTGCAGCACATCATACCTAGTACTGATGGTTTCCATACACAGCAGAACTGCTTCCTTCAGAGACTCATCGCATTACATCATATGTAGATAGACAGATACAGATCGTTATACAGATAGACAGATAAACATATATAAATATAGATGGATGGACAGACTGATAGGCAGGTAGATACAGACTGATTGTTGATTGATAGATGAAGACAGATATACGAGAAATGCAGATAACAGACGTAGAGTGATGCAAAGAAAGACAAGAAGGATCATTCAACGAATGCAGCTCCCGCACCCACGAGAAAGTCTAAGGGCCGAATGTTTGACAATTTGTGATCCTGACTTACCATTGATACCCTCAGAACTATTTCATTCTTGCCTACCCCATAACCATTCCACCAAGTTTGGTTTATTTCATATCAAAGCTGTTTGAGCTGACTTTGTCCAGTGACATTGACATTTAAACTTTCGCTGTGACTTTGACCTTTCACGGATTGTTCTGAAAATCAAATATATCTTAGCCATGCCTTACGCTGAACACAAAGTTTGGTCGCGATCGGATAAAAACTGTCAAACCTGACTTTACCATATGACCACCATGATCAATGACCTTTTATTCTGAACAAGAGTAAGTTATCTCTAGAGTGATCTATCCTTAACACATCAACCAACTTAGATCGATATAATATTAAACGTGTTTTGGTTATTTTGTTCACACACAAACACCCTGGTTAAGATTTGGCCTTGCCCTGTGACCCTGATCTTTGTTCTAAAAACTGAATTCCAGCGTCGTTGTCGTTCTTTGAATACTTCACCAATGTTTGGATAAAAACTGTTTAATGTGATTTTGCTAGATAAATTTTGACTGTCGTATGACCTTCACCTTTCACCAATCGTAAAAATGAACAAATAAATAAATAAATAAACAAACAGGCTTACTCAGTGGTTGTCCTTTATCTCTACCAGGAAGTTTGGTTAACACTGGATAAGAACTGTTATTTTGTTCGCACACACACACACACACACACACACACACACACACACACACATTCACACAAACGCTGATTAATCACCCGCGCTCGCTTTACAAGCGCAGATGTAAACCAGTGTTGATGTATAATAGGGAGATTAACTCATTCACACCAAACAGTTACCATCAAGGATTCTCTCTCTCTCTCTCTCTCTCTCTCTCTCTCTCTCTCTCTATATATATATATATATATATATATATATATATACACGGAAATTTATGCACAGAAATTTACAAGCCTTATAAAGGAATTCAACCCTAGATTCTTCGATGGGAACCGGTACCATGTCACTATACTATGGCGTGATAAAACCTAAGCCACCCTAATTGTATGAAGAACCCCGTAAATACATATTGGGAGGATATTTTTCATCCCGAACCAATATGATGACACACATTTCAGTCATATGGATTTTTTGCATAGCCCCACGCAACTCGGCATGTGACATAGCAGCTTTAATCTAACTCAGGCAGTACATACAAGTGCCTTTCTACATGTTGGAGGAACACAGTTACACGTGCATGCATATGTGGAAAGTTTTAAAAGCCCTGAACGCTCTTTCGTTGGCTTAGAGACAATCGAAATGTCTCTGAAGTAGGGAAATTGTGGCATTAACCAATTGATATTAACGTTTCCATATTTCACGAATTAACTCCTTTCAATTCCTTTGTTTCATTACAACATATGTATATAAGTAAATGGACTGACTGATAAGTAGATAGATAGATAGACAGAGATAACAAATAGATGGACAGATTGATAGAGACTAATTACATGGGCAAACACTGAATATGATTGACTAAACAGGGCGAGAAAATGTGAGAGTTTAATGTAGTTTCAGTGAATTTTGCTTATTTAGTGTATTTTTGGATGGTGAACTCCAAATTTCCATCAGGTAAGGTTTGTCATGAAATGATGAAGAATATTACTCATGAGCAAGCATGAACTGGCATATAGTTCAAGAAAAACAACTGAATACATATATATATATATATATATATATATATATATATATATATATATATATATATATATACAGTAACCCTTCCAATATGTGGACGCCCATTTTCCGGACATCCCCAATAACCGGACATTTTCGTCCCGGGATCCGATATTCCCAAAATGGGCCAAAAACCGCAAAAAATTCGAAAAAAAATCCGACTTTTTCCTGATCGTAATTTGAAGTTGGCACGTGCGGCTTGGGCCAACTGTGTTCTGGTGCATTGTTCTGCCAACGTCCACTAGAGCGTCCTTGCATCCTCCCCACTTACTGCCTGTCTCTTGTTGTGTGTGCACACTCATCATCATGGCCACCCACATGCTCGCTTTTGTCGTGGTGCCTTACCTGCTGCAGGTTCTCCTGCTGCTCTTGTGCCTCTCCTTCGTGTGTGTGATGATGGCCCCGCCGCCTGAGAAGAGGAAGAGAGTGGTTTTGACTCTGGAGAAAAGAGGGAGATACTGGACAAGGTGGATGCGGGATGATCTACCTCACATATCCTCCATGAATTCCCAATGTCACTAACCAAGGAAAAACTGCCACTCTTTACCAGATTATTTAATTTTCGACATAAAAGTCGGTCTACTAAACTCCATTCATTTTATGTGCCCTCTGTGTCACTAAAAGGAAGGGAGAAATTATAACAACATTATTTTCGTCACTGCTACAAGGAAGAGAGGCTGTATTATAATGAAGGAAAATAAAGAAATGGTGGACTGAGTCTACCATCTCGGTTTGGGGACGGTTATTATTCTTTCCTTCCTTAAATATCGATGAGCTTTATTTTACATCCATTTCATGTATGTGTCAATCAAAACAAAATAAACAGTGTTATAAGAAACATGTAACGATTCTTCATTAAGAAATATTAGCATGACACAGCTGAAAATCGTACGTTAGGATTATAAACAATAACAAACTCACGTGTGTCTACTGCCCTGCTGGACCTACTGTACAAAGATCATAGAAAACCGTTGCAGAGAAAAATGGACAGTGCCTAGACTGAAGTATTTCCTGAAGTCTAGAGGAATACCCTGTTCACGGTACACCACTGGCGTGTTGTTTTTATTTTTTGTACGGTATTTTGGAGCCCTCGGCATCGTCGGATTTCGGCCGGCGGTCTCGTCCTTGCACGATTTTGGCTTTAAACATTGTACAATTTTCATATGAAAAACTTTGTAGATACTCTTCAGCATTTTGGAGATGAAGCATTTTTCTTTTAGAAAGCTAAATTATATGGGTTTCAAACAAAATGTGCACTTAGAGACTTGTAAATATGTGATGAATGCTGTCACACCCGGTGTGCTTTAACGGCGGCTATAGTAACGTTTTCCTGCATTTACCGCATTAAAGCATATCTAGGAAATTAGTATAACTACTAAAGAATAATATCATGAAGAACTTACTTACGGTATATCATTAAATATCATGGGAGAGATATTTAAAGATATGCGATTTCTGTGGTCTCTGCATGCATAGCCTGACTTCCATATTGAACTAGCTGGCGATCAATGGCAACTCTTGAATTAGTGACGGTGCGAATTCAACCTGGCCCGGTCTACTTTGTTTGATATCAAGAGATCCCGTGACCAACTCATGCAGTACACGGCTGACTTCTCATCGAAAAGCAAATGCAACGTGGAGAGGAAGGTGACGTATACTCCCATGTATGCAGAAGTCGACCGCACTGTGTTGATTTGGTATCGACAGCAACGTGCTGCTGGTGTGATGGTTCATGGCACGGAGCTGAAGGCTGCTGCTGAGAAGTTTGCAAGGCTTCACAACGCCCTAGACTTCAAGGCATCCGAAGGTTGGTTCTTCGCGTTCAAGTTACGACATAGCCTTACCAACCTTAAATCTCATGGAGAAGCTTTGGACGCCAACGAGGATGGAGTAGACGAGTTTCGGCAGAAGGTGAAGCGCTTGATCGAGAGGGAGGGCCAACTCTCGATCAAGTCTACAGTGCTGACGAAACTGGCTTATTCTATCGCTCTTTGCCTACGAACACTCTAGCCGAGGAGACGGAGAAGCGTGTACCTGGCCGCAAGCTCTGCAAGCAACGGATATCTGCTTTGTGTTGTGCCAATGCTAACGGCATGCACCGGTTCAAGCCTGTTATGTTGGCCGTGCAAAGCAGCCTCGGTGGGGTATTGAATGTCCTTCCTGTCGTCTGGTACCATTCCTTGAAGGCATGGTTCACAGCCCAGATCTTCAAAGACTGGTTCCACCACCATTTCGTCAAGGAGGTCATCCATTACCAGATGGAGAAACTGGGAATCCCATGCAACCAGGTAAAGGCCCTCCTTCTCCTCGACAATGCACCTGCCCACCCGTGTGACAAGGAGTTGGTGGCTGAGAATGGGCACATTAGGTGCATGTTTCTGCCACCTAATACTACTGCTCTCATCCAACCAATGGACCAAGGAGTGATCGTGGCAACGAAGAGGCTGTACCGACGGAATTTCCTGGACGAGGTGATGGTTGTTTTCGAGGACAAGGACGAATGCAGGGAGGGACAGGACACGTGAGGCCAGTGGACTTTGGAAAACATTCGCCGCTACAACATCAAGTCTGCCATCTACAACTGGGGTAGTGCATGGAAGGAAATCCCTTTCAAGACTCTAGAAAATGGTTGGTCTCATCTGCTTCTCAAAACGGATGTGGAGAACGATTTCCTAGGTTTTGACGTGGATGACTTCCATGCACGTCTACGTGTGCACTTCGTCCAAATCAACGATGTTGATGTGGACGAAGTGCGTGAGTGGTTGGATGACGACGAGGGCAATCCTGGGTATCAGACCATGTCTGATATCGAGATCACATCTTCAGTTGCAGGTGTCAGTACCCCGCTTGAAGATTCTGACAAGGATTGTGATGATGATGCGGACTCCTCTCTGGTTGACAGAACTTCAGCCATCCCCAAGCTGAGCGCACTCCGGGAACACCTAGAGTTCGTTCTGGACTACCTGGAGCACCCGGACTGCGACAGGTAGATTGGGCCCTTGGGACTTGTGGATGAAGTGCGCGCTTTCAGGCAGCACATCATTAGTTGTCAAAATCGTCTTTCCTTGTGTCAATCAACTATTGATAGCTTTTTCAGGCCCATGACCCCCGCTGTGCCCAGCCCTGCCTCCACTCCATTGCCTCCCCAAGACAGGCCCTCATGCTCCGAGCAACAGCCCAGGACATCAGACACAGTGGAGTCACCACTCGACATGAGTTTGCGCCTCTCTTCAGAGTCGTCTGCAGTGGGTATGCCACCACCACAGCCCAGCAACGCACCCCTAGGTGACCTGCATGTGCCACTCTCAGACTCTGACAGTGATTAGACGCCAAGAACTTCTCCACTAGACCACACCGGAATTTAAGAACTTCTCCACTAGACCACATGGGAATTTACAGTGTTGTGCAGTGAAAAAAAACAGTGCATAGTGTTAAGGAATTTGAGTTCTGAGTGAAAAGACAAAGATTTAATGGACTGTAAATGTAACGTAAATTAACTTGAGTGTGTTTTGTTTAGAAATTGGTTTTATGGGTGGAAAGACTTAAAGTGCAGAGTGCAACACTTATTTCATTAACGTACAATGGAGTGCAAGTAAGACAAGAGTGCACAGTGTTAAGAGAATGGAATTCTGAGTGCAAATGATTAAGTTCTGTGCAAGACTTTATGAACAGTGTACTGCAAGTGCTTCAGAAACTCCTTCTTACTGTCAGAGTCTGAGAGGAGGCGGGTTATTCATCGAGATGGCCAGGGACTTGATTTAAGTACCCAGAATGTTTCATATTGTACTGTACTGTATTTTCCATACTTACCTCTAACACCTCATTTTACTCTTTTATGTCCCTTATTGGTGTGAATAGTGTCTTAGGTGCTATGCATGTGCAGTAGGGACGTGTTTTTCTGAGTTAGGCTAGGTTAGGGTCCATAACTACCAGTCCAGGAGCCAGGGACTTGTAAGTACCCAAAATGTTTAATATTGTATAAACTTACCTCTAAAACCTCATTTTATGGTTCTTTTGCATTTATTTCAGTCCTTTATGTTCCTTATTGGTGTGATTTGGGTCTTAAATAGGTGCTATGCATGTCCAGAGGGAGTTGTATAGGTGTTTCTCTGAGTTAGGGTCCATAAGTACAAGTCCAGGAGGCTGGGGCCCAATATCCGGACAGGCTCACTATCCGGACATGCCGTTGACCCTATTACATCGGATATTGGAGGGATCACTATATATATATAGATAGATAGATAGATAGATAGATAGATAGATATATATAGATAGATAGATACAGTATGTGTGTGTGTGTGTGTGTGTGTGTGTGTGTGTGTGTGTGTGTGTGTGTATAATTAAAGTAAGCAAAATTAATATATCACAAATAGATTATAGACTCTTACATTCAAAACCGCAGCTTTTTTGTTCAAAACAGCACCTGGTACTTCTCCACTTTTGTTTTTTTATGGATTCTCACTGTGTAACATCAAGCAATAGTCGGCTATCATGTTGGCATTCCATTTTCCTTGGTATCTTCTCTCCATCTCCTTTATATTTAGACGAAATCTATCACCTTGTTCTTCACTCACATCTCACAGATCTGTTAAAAAAATAGACTAAATGATCATTCAGGAAATGTTGGTTATTTTTAGACTCATGTTACATCCAATAGTCAGGTGCCGATTTTGGATAAGCTATAGAGGTCAAGGCATTTTTTACTAGCATTTGTCATACAGTTGAAATGAGATAGTTCAAGGATTCTGATTCCAAATCTGCTGTATGACATTCTCTATATTTTGTAATTATTACAGAACAGCTCATTCAAGAATCAGTGCCAAAGGTGCATTTTTATGCTAAATCTTATGCATCCTCTGCAGATCAGGGCTCTACCGTGACTGGATGAAGGATCCTCAGACATAGATATTCTATAATATCAATCAAGTGAACACTTGCGGGATGTTTATTGCATGGAAAGGCAATGCTATTTTTTTTTTATCTTTTTTCATGTTATCACTGACCTTGAAGTATTCTGCTTTTTATCGGCATATTCCAATGCAAGGTATATTTGACTTGCGACAGCCACAGAGGGGGATCACACATTTGCCAGTGCAGCCACAACTCATGAGTTTGGTGCAAAACTGTGGAACTGGCTCTAATGTGATCGACACTGGATGTAACTGATTATTTTCCAATTTCCAGCCACATTCAGTTGGTTGTGGAATACAAGGTTTTGGCTGTGTTGCTTTGAGACAAATTATTGCCTGCAGATGTGCCCTCGTTACATGATGTTATAAAGCATCAGTGGTTGGTGGAGGTTTTACAATGCTACTCCTCTCTTGAACATGGTTGTCCTTGCTTCATCAACTGAATTAGCATTTGTACACAATGCAAATGAATATTTTCACTTGGGCTAGTGTGTCTGGAGTTAACAAGTCTTTTCCAAGTCCATGTAATAGTTCAGGAAGGCGCGTGAACAACTGACAATGCTGTCCTTCCCGTGTGCCCAGCTAAGTATGATGTGGTGTCTGAGCCTGGCAAAGCATGAAAGGCTAACAAGGACAGACATATCATCGCTGGTACCAATTAATAATGCGTCATTCACTGTATATATTTTCGAGCTTTGGCAGTTCCCGCTTTCATTACTATCTCCTTATTTGTAGTAGGACTGTGGGCCATAAGCAATTACAGCACATCCGTGTCACGGGACCAAACAACAACTGTATCAGAATGAGTATCCTTGCAGTGAAGGATGATCCGCGTATCCGCTTCGTCATGTGTAGTTCTCAAATCACCATCGTCAGTATCTGTCTGGTTGCTATACACATCATCACAGTTTTTGAGCCCACCAGCTGTAATGATATATTTATCAGCTTGAGCATTTGCAATCAAATCCTGAGACAAGAAATTGGTCAGATCTGCTTTGTTCTGACAGTCATTAAAGAAGCCATCCAAATCACTGGGTACCGGCGCATCACCACGTTCATTTACCCTACGGATGACTTTGGCTTTTGTTCCTTTTTATTCTTGTACATTCTTTCATGGTAACTTGGTCTTACCTATCAAAAACATCTATCCCAGAAATTCCTAACCATGTCCAAACACAGATGCGTTGAATACTGTATATTCGAGAATCCAAATGTTCCTTCATGAAGATTTTGAGGTTTTCCTAGTGAATGGACTAAACCTTGTCCATCAGTGACAAGAGTAGCATTTTCGGGAATTTTATGTTGATCACTGATGTTTATGCCTTTCAACAATCCATCAGGGAATGCTATTTCCCTTCTCTCAGACTTCTATCTGTTTGTGCCAGTGATAAACGCACAGGGAGCAGCTCATGCTTCAATATATCAAGATCAGCATCCCTTCCTGCTGAACAGATGATCACTAACCTTTTCAGAACAGACCTATCTGCTTTCAGAGATGGTATTTGAGTATCATGTTGTGTAACATTATAAAATTTGCCCATTGTTGCAGGATTACATCTCTTCATCGGATCGTGGAATTTCCTATGTATGGAACGGAACCTTCTTGTGGTGGAAGAAGCCTCTCATGGGTGTAAGTCTGAAGCTTATCTTTGCCCAGATTTTCATCATTTAAGAGAGATTCTTTAATTTCATCTGTAGCCCGACCTTCTGTGGCAAAGTTGACAAGCTTGTAAGTGGTGTCATCTGAGAAGACTCCAAAGTCACCAAGCTTCTCAGTGACTCTGTTTTCAGCCTGTGTATCTTGTCTCCGTGTTTCCATACAAAGAAAAAAAATCACATTACATGAAAACTGTTCTAGTGTAACAATCGTCAAATATTCCCTAAATTGTTACAATATCATATTAAATTTGTCCTTATAGGGTGGTCCTTATTACTAAGGGGGAAAAATAAGTCTGCAATATTTTGTTTGCTGGCAGCCAATAGTGTAAGTTTAGGTGTAAACTCTTGAGGCACCAAATTTTAGCCAAAGTGGATGATATTTACTGATGCCGCATCTTACCCAAAGTTTGAACCTAATGAGCTATATTATTGTTGTGATATTCTTTTTTGTTATTTGAAAAAAGTGTACCGGTATGCTTTACTTCACCGGAGGCTACATTCTAGTAATACCCGTATTTGTTTCTTTTTTACAGGGATTTGCCTTTTGAGTTATTAAGCATGTATTTACTATGCCTGAAGTGAAATTGTCATTGCCATTTATGAAAAGCAGAAACAAAACCAAGATTTGGCTTGTTGGCCACCTATATGAAAGGTTACTTGAAAGTAAGTTAACTTCTTGTGGAGAAGTGTTAGCGCGACTTTAAATGTCTGATGTGAACAGAGACACGGATACAAGGATTCAGCATGTGCATTGTCCTGTATCTGAGCCACGGAATCGTATCCCCAAAACCGAATGTCTCTATAAAGAATGGAGAAAGTTGGAGTATGAGCCGGAATACAGAAAGAGAGAAGAAGAGAAGGGACTTCCAAGAACAGATGAAAGATCTCCTTGACACTGCACACACGAATGCCTTCAACCTCATCAAAAATCGTGAGGATAAGGAGTTTCTTGTGGCTCAGATGGAGAAAAAGAAGCGAGACTGTATGCTGGGTATTGATGTCAAACTCCACCGGAGGGAACGAAGACAGTAAGAGACAACAGACTGAACAGGAGAGGAGAGAGCGTGAGGAATGTCATCGAGCAGTGAGAGGAAATAGTGGAGCTGTAGGAAAACACAACTAGTGAAGACGAAACAGGTGACGATTATACAGATATAGCAGATCTTCCTTTTCGGCTGCAGCTTCTCATCTGAAACGCCTACGAGCACGAAAAACAGTTGTCACGTCTTCAGTTGCTGCTGGTTTAGATCGGACCAAGACTTCAGACTGTGATGCACTCCATCTGCTTTCTGCTACCATTTCCGTCTGTGAACAATACCCAGCAATGTATAGCATCAGAAGGCAATGTATCCGCCGAGATCGAATCAAGAGTCGGAGGAAATCTGCAGAATGCCTGAATAAATCTTTCCATCCAACTGTGCCACTTGTAGTGCACTGGGATGGAAAACTAATTCCCTATGTAATAGGAGCAGATGTCACTGAACGCCTTCCAATTCTCGTGTCAGGTGATGGAGTTTCAAAGCTTTTGAATGCACCCAGTTTGGAATCAGGGACAGGAAAGGCCATGGCCAATGTCATCATTGAAACACTGAGTGACGGGTAAATCTGACTGTGTGGTGGGAATGGCATTCTCGACACCACTGCCAGCAATACCGTATTGCGGGCAGGGGCATGCACTCTCATTCAACAACAACTGCACAAGGATCTTCTCCACCTGGCTTGTCGACATCATATTCTTTAGACCCTTGTTCAGCAGGCCTTCACCATTTGCCTTGGACTGTCCTCTGGTCCCGACATTCACATACTGAAGCAGTTCAAAGCCAAGTGGCATACTACTGACACATTACGCTTTCAGACCTTGAATGACAACGAGGAAATGCCGGTGACTGATAGTGAGCAATGCGATGAGCTCATAGCATTTTGTATGAAACAATTGCAAGAAAGCCAGCCTTGAGATGATTATCGAGAACTGCTAGAACTGTCCATTGTTGTCTTGGGTGGTGTACCGCCCCGTGGAACACGGTTTCAGCACCCTGGTGCTTGCTACCATGCCAGATGCGTGGCTAAAGTTATATACAGCATCAGAGTCTATCTTTTCCATCATCAGACAAGCATCACATTGAAGTAAGGCCTAGGATTGAGGCGGTTTGTTGTGTTCATAAAGCAATACCTGAAATCAAGGTTCAAGGCGACAAAATCAGCTCTAGCTCCAGCAAACGATCCAAGGCTTCTGTAGGAATTGTCAATTTATCCTGATAAGGACATCTCACAAGTCTGCTTGAAAGTATTTAGTCATCACTTAGGGTATTTGTCAGAGCAATTGGTTGGATTAGCCTTTTTTGTTACAACTGTTGACTCTAAAGAGAAGCGAAAATGGTGATGGCTCTTAACGAAGAAGGAAGCAAAGGACACATAAAGAGAGCAACAGTTGAACTTGAGAAGACAGCACTCATTCAGAAAACAATTTCAAGTTTTGTGACCAGTAACACCAAGAAGATCCTCACACTGCTTTGTCTTCCTCATTCATTCCTGGAATTCGATCCATCCACATGGCAAAAGTTGTAAGGATTGCAAGGAAGCTGAGCGCATCATCCAGGGGCTTCAGGCAACAACTTTGTTGAAAAAGGGGCAGCACTGATTCAAGAGTTTAATCCCCTGCCGACCAAGAACGAAGATCAACAGCAGTTTCTTCTCCAGGTCGCTGAGCAACACAGGCAAGTGTATCCAGATTCAACGGCTGGCACCAGTTACATGCCATAAAACTAGGCAACAATGAGTGGTAGTAGGGTTCCCATAATACCGCCACCCCCCTCCCTCAGTTAGAGGCTAATACTCTGCCAAGAGGGGGACCTAGATAACCCAATGGCATATTAACATTACGCCATAATAGTATGACTTTGAACATGATGCGACACCAGTTTAAAATATCCAATAAGCATGACGATTTGCATGCACCATTTTATGATCAATTGGAATGAAGTCCCGTAGCAGCTGAAACAATTTTTTCAAGTTGAAAATTAAGGACCACCTAATAGTATTATGTTGCTTATGTCTTTACTTTGTTACGAAATATGTTTGATAAATGTTTGAAAAGAAAAAGTCATACAAGATCCATCTAGAAATTATATAGAATTAGTCATACATCTATATCAATCCACAAAAACAATGCTATTATCGCTAAAATGGAACTCATTTTTAATGGGCTGTCCTGTGCTAATGACAAAAAACAGAAAATGTCATACAGCAGATTTGGAATCAGCACCTTTGAATTATATTATATCAAGTGTCTCACAAATTCTACTCTGAAAGCCCTTGCACTTTTTTATTAGGAGAGCCAGTCATATTTCTTGCATTTGACTACTACGGTCTTTAACTTTCCAGCATTCTATATGCAATGCCTCTTTAGTTTGTATTCTTATAGTTACCTAAAAAGTTTTTAATGACATCTTTCAAGGCTGTCCATGATTCATTCTTTACGGCAAGAAGAAAGATTTCAAAATTTGCATTCTTGACAAGTTTCCCCATATCAGGTTCAAGAAATATGCCTTTTTTGAGCTTGGCATCCGACAGTCCTGGAAACCACTTGCACATACGAGTATATTTAAAATTATCTCCGTCTCGTGACAAAGCTTTATCAGATTGCATCATCGGGCCAAATTTTATTTTGGAAGGAGTGAAATAACCAGTTTGGAATAAATCATATATTCTCGTACAGTATTCTTTGTGTCTGGTGGAAGCTGTCTCCTATTTGGCAGTTGTTTCTGAGTTCAGTGAAGATTCATGGCCCTGGTATCCAATTCATACAAGAAGCACGGAAACTTTGTGTAGCCCAATTGTTCTCCAAGCAAAGTACTTTTAAGCCTTCACAATTCGTCCAGTTGTGGTCTTTGTAATTTTAAAACCACCAGTAAGTTTTCATAACTCTCCTTGACGTGCGCTGAATGGACAACAGGAACAGAAGCATACGCGATACCACTGTGTAAAAGAACTGCCTTAACACTTCTTTACGAAGAATCAATAAACGGTTCCCACTCATTAACGCTGTAAATGATACCAGACTTTTCATTTAATCCAGCAGGGTCTGTGCAAAAAAAAAAAAATAAAATAAATAATAATAATAATAATTTTCTTGTTTATAATAAAGCTGAACATCTTTTTCTCGGTTCCAGTACAGGACAATAATGTGCCAAGCAATAACAAATTTGGATTTAAAACTTGAACCTAAAATTTCAGCAGACTCAAGTGTAACTCTTTTACATCATTTATTTCATGCTGAGAAAAATGAATCGGTTCTGTGTCATCGCTATCACACTGGAAGCCTACATCGTCACTGTTGCCACTGCTACCTTGGTCAGAACTACGATGTATGTTTTCAAGCTTCTCATGTTATACTGGGACGTAAATATCTGGTCCATGAGGAGCAGGCCGTAATGCAGATACTTGGTGATGGATGCTCGGATAAAGAATATATTTTCTATTCTAATTGTTGTGTCCTTGTACATTACATGGGCAAAATAGCAGTCATCACTGTGTTTTTTCAGTTCTTTTTTCATCATTAGAAGACAAAAGAGAAAATATTTTTTGTTCCCTCTGTACATTCCCTTATTCATTCAACACAGATACAGGAGACATCATCGGGACCCATGATTTGTCATGGTCTCCAAATTTCTCTTCAAATTATGCATAGTACTCATTTTTGACAGTCTGTTATATTTCTTTTGTTTCCATATGACAAAATCACCACTAAAGTAACAGTATGTGTCTGGACAGTTAAGCACACCTTATGTAGGTATTGCCAGAAAACTACAGCTGACTCAGAAATAAATGAACTTAATGAACTCCTCTATAAAAATAAAACCTACTATGCAGTTAAAGAAAGTACTAAAGCTAATCACATTCTTACAATGCAAGTCTGGAGAGTACTAAGACATTATTTAAACTGGTATGCTTCTTTCTTTCCCCCCTCCAAACCACTTTCTCACCAATTGGTGCCTGTTATAAGGCAAATAAAAGCTCCAGATTCACGTTTACACACACACACACACACACACACACACACACATATATATATATATATATATATATATATATATATATATATATATATATATATATATATATGGAGCCTCTGTGGTACAGTGGTAGAGTGTGCGTTTCGCACGCTTGTGGACGAGGGTTCGACTCCCGCCAGAGTTGTAATAACTTTGGGAATCGTTCACTGAGCTACTTGCTACTTTGACGGACATAAGGGGTGCTGTGGTTGAACCAGTGTCGCATACCAGTATGCTTGCATCCAATCGGCTTAAGGCGGGCCGATTACACTTGGTTCACAGACTACACACATATCCAAAGCCACTACAACACTACAATTACACTTACAGGCACTTCTAACCCTACATACAGTCTCTACCAGACAGCCTAAGCCACTAGGTAGAGATACATTGGCTGTATCGTCCCTGCTTCGGTAGGGATAGGCCGGTCCTGCAGTGGACCTCAACGGCTGATGATGATATATATATATATATATATATATATATATATACTGTATAAATATATGTATATGTATATATACAGTACACACATATATATATATATATATATATATATATATACACAGACTGAAGCAGCAGTCAAACAGGGCGGTACTCCCAAGGTGGATGGCAAGCTGGTGACAGGGAGAGCTGGAGCTCCCGTTTCACCAGCTCTCAGGACCTGATCCTGACCATCTCCCTTTGCTGAACGTTTTGGTTCTTTCATTTACACAGAGCATGCCAACATACTCTCTTAATACCTCTGCCTTCAACTGTCTACACAACACTACATGCACATAAGATATCAAACCTATTTCCATTCCCCCTTAGCAATGGCCGATGCATTAATATCAGGAAATGAAGTGGTATCTCGCATTGTCACCACCGGCAGGGAAGGGCTGGCGGCGAAAGGTCCTCCCGGTCGCTATCAAGCGACTGTGCCGGCAGTAATTGTTGCAAATTCCGTTCATATTAGTCAGCAGAGAAGTGCAGGTGCCGCCTTATTCTTTAGCAATATCGGTGGTCTCAGTACCAGTTTGAAATCAGTTCATTTTTTCCTACAATCCTTATACCATCTAGCTCTGTTCCTCACAGAACCCCAGTCTCTCCCTCTTCTGAAATATTCCCATTTTGATTTCCTGGTTATCATCTCCTCACAAACTTCTGTAAGAAGGGTGGCACCTGTTGTTATATCAAATCTGAATTTGCAGTTGGCACTTTTTTAAACTTCACTTCAACTAAGTTTGATTACTCACAGTATAAACTAAATTATCTAAATATAGCCAAATATATCTGTGTAATCTATTGCTCTCTTAGTGCTTCTTCAGAACCAAGTGTATTTGACTCCATATCGACATAGTTGAGGTATCATTTTGGGTGATTTTTATGACTTAATGCAGAATGGTTATTGCACTCTGCCAGGACTACCGGTACTCGTCTATAGTGCTAGCTGTTTGCAGAATCGTTTAATCTCACGCAATTGGTAAAGCAACCAACCAGATTACCAGATAATTCTGACCATAACGTCCATCTCTGATCTGTTCCTGACAAATAATCCACATCAATACAGCATAGAAGTACTGTCACCACTTGGATCCTCCAACCACAATCTCATCAAAGCCTCATTAGTCGGCTCCCCAAAACCTCCCCTCTCTGAACCTGACGGGGTGACCCGATGGCACTTTAATAGGGCAAACTGGGATGGATTCAGCAATAATCTTGCTTACACTCCATGGTAGTCTTTCTTCTCGTGATATCAATTCTGTCCAGTCCCACATAAATGACCTAATACTAGCTTGTATGGATTTATTCATACCAAAACAACATCGAACTCTCCAAATGGGTCGATAGCAATTGTGCCAGAGCAACGACCCAAAAGTCATTAGCATATAACACTTACTTAAAATCAAAAACATCTGAATCACTGTCAATTTAAATCTGCCAGAAATCATACAAAAGCAGTAATTAATCCTGCAAAATCAAACTTTCCTCAAAACCAAGCATCAGTACTACTTAATAATACTAATGACAATAGAATATTCTGGTCAGCTCTTAATTCATCCAGTAACTTTAACAAGTCATCACCCATTCCCCCACTATAATATTCAGACGGTAATATTACAAATGATCCGCATGGTAAAGCTAATATCCTTCCCAATACATATGCCAGAAATTCTACCTTAGAGGATGTCAGCCAGAACATTCCTGTACTAGAACTTGACCCTTCCAAAACTGTTCCACTTAAACTACAGACTAGATACATAAAATCCTCCCTAGACAGTTTACCAACCAACAAAGCTCCAAAGCTCAGATGGAATTCCTTCAATTGTTTTGAAGAAGTATTCCCCAGAACTTGCCTCTGTTCTTGCTAAACTATTCAGACTATGCATGCGTACTTCTTAAATCCCTAATTCATGGAAAGAAGCCAATATCCATCTAATTCCAAAGAAAGGAAGTTCCTCTGACCCCTCTGATTACAGACCAATAGTATTCACGTCTTCTTCGGTAAAGTATGTGAAATTGTAATTAATAAGCTCATAAACACTTTCAATCCAACAACTTA
Source organism: Coenobita brevimanus (assembly GCF_032717465.1). Classification (NCBI taxonomy): domain Eukaryota; kingdom Metazoa; phylum Arthropoda; class Malacostraca; order Decapoda; family Coenobitidae; genus Coenobita; species Coenobita brevimanus. The sequence goes on from NC_137027.1 coordinate 16,355,323, forward strand.
ATTAGTGATAGACAATATGGGTTTCGCCACGAAATATCCACCATTGATATACTTAAACTGCTGACTCATACCATCGGATCCATCAGTTGACCAACATGGAGAAATTCATGTAGTAACCCTTGATATTTCTAAAGCTTCCCACAGAGTATGGCACCGTTCCCTGCCGTCCAGACTTTCTGGCTATGGACTAACGTCTTTTCTTCCTCTGCTTTCCTCATATCTCAGCGACAGAAAAGAGTAAAAGTAGATAATGTATATTCCAATTTCCACTCTGTTATCGCTGGTGTGCCACAGGGATCAGTTCTGGCGCCAACCTTATTCCTAATTTATATTAATGATCTCCTTTTTTTTTTTGCCTATCGACCATTGGGGCCAAAGCCCCTGGTCATTAAGGCCATATATAGATATATATATATATATATATATATATATATATATATATATATATATATATATATATATATATACACACACATATACACACACACACACTTCCATGCGTATATGCACATACTCTGTCATGCACACGTACATAATACACACACACACTCTTCCATGCGTATATGCACATACTCTGTCATGCACACGTACATATTATATATATATATTATGTACGTGTGCATGACAGAGTATGTGCATATATGCATGGAAGTGTGTGTGTGTATATATATATATATATATATATATATATATATATATATATATATATATATATATATATATGGCCTTAATGACCAGGGGCTTTGGCCCCAATGGTCGATAGGCAAAAAAAAATAATGAGATCATTAATATAAATTAGGAATAAGGTTGGCGCCAGAACTGATCCCTGTGGCACACCAGCGATAACTGAGTGGAAATTGGAATATACATTATCTACTTTTACTCTTTTCTGTCGCTGAGATATGAGGAAAGCAGAGGAAGAAAAGACGTTAGTCCATAGCCAGAAAGTCTGGACGGCAGGGAACGGTGCCATACTCTGTGGAAAGCTTTAGAAATATCAAGGGTTACTACATGAATTTCTCCATGTTGGTCAACTGATGGATCCGATGGTATGAGTCAGCAGTTTAAGTATATCAATGGTGGATATTTCGTGGCGAAACCCATATTGTCTAACACTAATTAAGTTGTTGGATTGAAAGTGTTTATGAGCTTATTAATTACAATTTCACATACTTTACCGAAGAAGACGTGAATACTATTGGTCTGTAATCAGAGGGGTCAGAGGAACTTCCTTTCTTTGGAATTAGATGGATATTGGCTTCTTTCCATGAATTAGGGATTTAAGAAGTACGCATGCATAGTCTGAATAGTTTAGCAAGAACAGAGGCAAGTTCTGGGGAATACTTCTTCAAAACAATTGAAGGAATTCCATCTGAGCTTTGGAGCTTTGTTGGTTGGTAAACTGTCTAGGGAGGATTTTATGTATCTAGTCTGTAGTTTAAGTGGAACAGTTTTGGAAGGGTCAAGTTCTAGTACAGGAATGTTCTGGCTGACATCCTCTAAGGTAGAATTTCTGGCATATGTATTGGGAAGGATATTAGCTTTACCATGCGGATCATTTGTAATATTACCGTCTGAATATTATAGTGGGGGAATGGGTGATGACTTCTTAAAGTTACTGGATGAATTAAGAGCTGACCAGAATATTCTATTGTCATTAGTATTATTAAGTAGTACTGATGCTTGGTTTTGAGGAAAGTTTGATTTTGCAGGATTAATTACTGCTTTTGTATGATTTCTGGCAGATTTAAATTGACAGTGATTCAGATGTTTTTGATTTTAAGTAAGTGTTATATGCTAATGACTTTTGGGTCGTTGCTCTGGCACAATTGCTATCGACCCATTTGGAGAGTTCGATGTTGTTTTGGTATGAATAAATCCATACAAGCTAGTATTAGGTCATTTATATGGGACTGGGCAGAATTGATATCACGAGAAGAAAGACTACCATGGAGTGTAAGCAAGATTATTGCTGAATCCATCCCAGTTTGCCCTATTAAAGTGCCATCGGGTCACCCCGTCAGGTTCAGAGAGGGGAGGTTTTGGGGAGCCGACTAATGAGGCTTTGATGAGATTGTGGTTGGAGGATCCAAGTGGTGACAGTACTTCTATGCTGTATTGATGTGGATTATTTGTCAGGAACAGATCAGAGATGGACGTTATGGTCAGAATTATCTGGTAATCTGGTTGGTTGCTTTACCAATTGCGTGAGATTAAACGATTCTGCAAACAGCTAGCACTATAGACGAGTACCGGCAGTCCTGGCAGAGTGCAATAACCATTCTGCATTAAGTCATAAAAATCACCCAAAATGATACCTCAATTATGTCGATATGGAGTCAAATACACTTGGTTTTGAAGAAGCACTGAGAGAGCAATAGATTACACAGATATATTTGGCTATATTTAGATAATTTAGTTTATACTGTGAGTAATCAAACTTAGTTGAAGTGAAGTTTAAAAAAGTGCCAACAGCAAATTCAGATTTGATATAACAACAGGTGCCACCCTTCTTACAGAAGTTTGTGAGGAGATGATAACCAGGAAATCAAAATGGGAATATTTCAGAAGAGGGAGAGACTGGGGTTCTGTGAGGAACAGAGCTAGATGGTATAAGGATTGTAGGAAAAAATGAACTGATTTCAAACTGGTACTGAGACCACCGATATTGCTGAAGAATAAGGCGGCACCTGCACTTCTCTGCTGACGAATATGAACGGAATTTGCAACAATTACTGCCGGCACAGTCGCTTGATAGCGACCGGGAGGACCTTTCGCCGCCAGCCCTTCCCTGCCGGTGGTGACAATGCGAGATACCACTTCATTTCCTGATAATAATGCATCGGCCATTGCTAAGAGGGAATGGAAATAGGTTTGATATCTTATGTGCATGTAGTGTTGTGTAGACAGTTGAAGGCAGAGGTATTAAGAGAGTATGTTGGCATGCTCTGTGTAAATGAAAGAACCAAAACGTTCAGCAAAGGGAGATGGTCAGGATCAGGTCCTGAGAGCTGGTGAAACGTGTGCATGACAGAGTATCTGTATATACGCATGGAAGTGTGTATATATATATATATATATATATATATATATATATATATATATATATATATATATATATATATATATATATATATATATATATTGTTACGGAACAGAGAGAGATAATGAACACTTCAAGTGAGAATACTAAAATCACTACTGTCCCGCAAAGTTCCAGGTTCAAAACAAAAGAGTTAGGTAAAATTACAAGTTAAAGTTTAATGCTCAAACTAACAACTAAACATTCAGGACTCCTAAGGATAATGTAATGGCAAAACAGGTTACATATATGGTCAACTGCAATAGCCTCTATTAACACGAATTTAGCAAGAACAAATTTATCTAAGTCAGCCCTGATAAATGAGAAAACCAGATAATGCTCAGTTAAAGCTAGATATATTATTACAGATACAAATTATTATTAATAATGGCTGACATTGAAAACTCTACATGAATCACACAAAAAAACCTTACCAGGCCTACGAATTAACGTCTTAGGCCATACAGTACAAGAAAAATGGTAACAACACTTATACTCAAATTATACAGCAGCTAGTGGCTGGAGAGTTCCTGAGCAATCACAAAAATAATAATACACTATACAGGGGAGGACAGAGATGTGAACAAAATGAGGAGTATATGTAAGTGGCAATTAACGCAGAGACTGAGCTCATTATATAGGGGCCGGCAGAGCTTGATAGAACTTGCAAGAAGGACGCGCAAATGAAGCCATAGGGGACAAAAAGTTGACAATCCTGCTCTGAACAACAGAAAGAACGACTTACTCTACTAGAAGGGGGAGAAGGGGGGAGTGAGGTAGAACACGCAAGCCTGGTCACTATAGAAGCCACGAGGCGAATCGTGATAAAACATGCAGCATACTGTACGTTAGAATTATACAAAGGATTATGAAATCATAGGCTATGTAACACCTCCCCACAAAGAAAAAGAAATTTACGAAGGAAATTTCTTATTACTCTAAAACAATCTGTCTAAAGTCTAGATAAGCAATCTGCAATAACATTTTCTTTCCCCTTGACATGTTGTATGTCTAATGAATACTCCTGAAGAAATAGACTCCATCTTGTAAATCTCTGATTTTTATCTTTAAACTTACTAAGGAATTTCAGTGGGTTATGTATATGTATATTTTTGATGTATTGCCAGACGCCACAATCCCGGAAGGGGTGGCCATTTGACTTTGAGTTATTTGTTTTACAGGGTGGGGCACTAACTCTCCACCAACCCACTAGCTGACACATAGGGGGTTATGATCGGTATAAATGACTATGGGGTCAAAACCAGAATACAAATAAAATGAAAAATGCTGTAAACCCAAAATCAAGGCCAAAAGCTCTTTCTCATTAATTGAGTAGTTCTTTTGAGGTGGAGTGAACTTCTTTCTGTAATAAGATACAGGGTGTTCAATACCCTGATCATCCTCTTGCAGCAAAACAGCCCCATCTCCTGTATCACTTGCGTCAACAGCCATCTTAAAAGGCTTAGCAAAATTTGGAGTAGTGAACACTGGCTGACTTAATAGGATAGCTTTAAGTTTACTGAAAGAGGATTCACAGTTATCGGTCCAGACCAATTTAACTCCCTTTTTCAGTAGGTCTGTAAGTGGTGATACAAGAATTGAAAAGTTAAGAACAAATCTGTAATAACCTACCATTCCCAAAAATCTTTGTAGCTCTTTCCTACTTTTAAGTGTGCGAAGATCACTTATAACCTGAACCTTAGCTCCTGGTGGTGCAACGTGTCCATCACCAATTACGTACCCAAGGTACTGAACTTTAGCTTGACCAAACTCACACTTTGACAAATTAGCTACAAGATTAGCCTGAACCAAACGCTCAAGAAATTTACTGACATGGCATAGGTGATCTTTCCAGTTGTCACTGAAGATTAATACATCATCAATATAAACAACACACCCTGCCAAACCCTCTGTTACAACATTCATGAGCTTCTGAAAAGTGGCTGGTGCATTCTTCATACCATATGGCATTACAGAACATGCAAAAGTCTTTCCTAGTGTTACAAAACATGAGATCTCCCTAGCACGTTCAGTCATAGGTACTTGCCAGTATCCTTTTAACAAATCAAACTTACTTAGGTACCTAGCCTTTCCGATCTTGTCTATGCAGTCTTCCACACGAGGGAGAGGGTAAGTGTCTGTTTTGGTTATCTGATTAACACGTCTGTAGTCAATGCAAAGCTGCTGTGACCCACCTAGCTTAGGGACTAGTGTGACAGGAGAACTCCACTCGCTCTGACAGGGCTCAATCATCTTGTGATCCAACAGGTAGCCAAGCTCCTTCTGCATGAGAGGAACTTTCACTGGGTTCAAACGGTAAGGAGGCAGTTTAATTGGCTTTGCGTCTCCAACCTCGACATCATGCATCAACACAGTGGTTCTTCCTGGAGTGGCATGGAACACTTGCGGGTACTCCTGCAGTAATGCCGAAAACTCCTGCCTTTCCTCGGGAGGTAAATGAGAAAGCTTAGTCTGGAGATCATTCATGATATCAGGATTCTTCCCCAAACTATCACTCAGGCTCATGCTGCATGGGAGAACTTCACTTGCAGACTCGGGTGGAACAGCTACAGTGCAGACTTGGTTATTTTCGTCCCGCCTGTGATATAACTTCAGCATGTTGATGTGACAAAGTTGCTTGTTCTTTCTACGATCTGGTGTGGCGATGACATAGTTGACATCACTGAGTTTCTTCTCCACGAAATAAAGACCACTAAACTTGGCTTGAAGAGGTTGCCCATGCACTGGTAGCAGAATCAAAACCTGATCTGGCTGAAAGTGGCGTAACCTGGACTTCTGATCATACCAAGTCTTCATCTTCTCCTGAGCAGCTCCTAAATTCTCTCTCACCAGCTGTAAAGCAGTGGACAGCCGTTCTTTGAACTTCATCACATACTCCAGCAGGTTGACGTCATCTTCCTCCGACAGCCAGCATTCCTTGAGTAGCTTAAGGGGTCCTCTTACTTCATGGCCAAACAGTAGTTCAAAGGGTGAGAAGCCCAGTGATTCATTTGGAGATTCTTTTGCGGCAAATACAACAAATTCCTTTATCCCAGTCTTTCTGATGTTCCAAACAGTATTTCTTGAGCATCGATTTGAGTGTTTGATGATATCTCTCCAACACTCCTTGGGTCTGGGGATGGTAAGCTGAAGACGTGATGTGGGTGATGCCCAACTCTTTCAGAGACTGCTTGAAAACATTTGACATGAAATTACTTCCCCGGTCTGACTGTACCTCCTTGGGCAGACCAAACTTGGTGAAGAACCCTAGTATTTCCTTAACCACGTTCTTTGCTGAGATATTTCTAAGTGGAATGGCTTCAGGATAACGAGTAGCCATATCAATCAGGGTCAACACACAAGAAAATCCTGAAGAAGTCTTAGGAAGAGGGGCCCACAATATCCACCAACACACGGGTGAATGGCGCCTCAAAAGGAGGAATGGGAACTAGAGGTGCAACCTTTTCGGTCTGATTGCACTTCCCCACAACTTGACAGGTGTGACAAGACTTACAATACCAGGAAACATTTCTGAAGATACCTGGCCAGTAGAAGTGTTTCAAAATGCGTGCCACAGTCTTCCTCACTCCAAGGTGTCCTGCCAAACTGGAATCATGAGCCACTCTAATGATATCCTGCCTACAAACACGAGGGATGACAACTTGATGTACAACCTCCCATTCACAGTCGGCTGATGCTGTTGGGGGTCTCCACTTCTTCATAAGTACTCCTGACTTTATATAATACCAAGTAGAAGCACTAGCTGGCTCTTCCTCACTGCAAGCAGAGTTAGCTAGACCTTTCAACTCAGGGTCAGCAACCTGCAACTCAACCAACTCTTGACGAGACAAATTATCAACACTACGCCGTACTGCCTCATCTGGTGAGTGGTCCAACTTAGCAAGAAAAGTGTCAGCTAGGATAACATCATCATCATCATTATCCTCTAAGTCACCAGTAACTTTAGACTTAGCCCTAGTGACAGCACATGCAGAGAACACATCAGGGATATCACAATCCTGGGTCGCAGTCACTGGTTCACTAGACAACTGAGGAGCTGGACACATTCCACCAATATCATTCCCAAGTAAGAAAGTTACACCTGACATTGGGAGTGTCTCAACCAACCCAATCATAACGGAACCATTAACAAAACCAGACTCTAAATTCACGCTGCACAGAGGGACAGAGAAGTAATTATTCCCTACAACTTGTAAGATAACAGTTTCATCAGAGGAATTAACATTAGAGCCTAGAACACTGGTCAGCATAAGGGATTGGCAAGCACCTGTATCACGATATATTTTAACTGGTTTCCTGTCATTATTGTCCAGAGGACTGACAAAAACATCAGGCAGGAACTTAGCACATGAACTCTTGAGAGTGTCACCCACGTTACTGCTCAAAAGAGGAGCTTCATCATGAGAATTTAATTTACCCCTCAAAGCAGGTTCAGTTAACTCGGTTAAAGAATTCTGGGAACTCTCAAGGGTGGACACTAGACCAATTGACTGAATATTTAAAGACTCCTTTTTGTTCACATCACGCTGTCTCCTGAAACATTTCTCCGTAGTATGACCAACCTTACTACAATAAGTACATTTACTATTCTGAAATCTAGAGGTGGAGCTGGTATTTACTTCCTGAGAAACATCATCTTTATTCTCTTTCCTGTTACCTGTACTCTGAGTAGAGGCAACGTACTTACTCTCAGCTTTCCTTTTTTCTTTAGAATATCTCTTGTGAGTGAGAACATATTCATCAGCTAAAACTGCAGCGTCAGACAAATTATCTATTCTTTTCTCATCAAGATATAGGCTTACATCTTTATTAATACACCTTTCGAAGTCCTCCAGCAAAATCATCTGCTTAAATATATCAAAATCAGAATTTACATTCTTAGAATTTAACCACTGCTCTAACAGATCTTCTTTGATTTTTGCATACTCAACATGGGATTGCTTATCTTGCTTATAATTTGTCCTAAATTTTACTCTATAGGCTTATGGAACAAGCTCATAGGCCTTAAGAATCAATCTCTTAACTACATCATAATTATCAGATTGATCCTGAGGCAAAGATGCATAAGTTACTTGAGCTTTACCGGTGAGAACAGTTTGAAGGAGTACTGGCCAATACTTTTTGAGCCAATTAAAACCTGCAGCTACCCTCTCAAACAACTGAAAATACTTTGTTAAAACAGATTAATTAAAAGGAGGGACAAGTTTAACATTTTTAGCCACATCAAAATCATCAGAGCTAGATGATCCAGTTCCACTTTGTTTCATGCGATACTCATGGTCTGCCTGAATCCTAGCAATTTCAATTTGTGCCTGTGCCTCCTGAATACGAGCCTGAGACTCAGCCTCCTTAGCACGAGCCTCCTGCAGGGCTAGCTGTAACTTAGCTATTTCAATCTGCGTTTGCTCATCTGGAGGAGTTCCATTAAACAAGCTTTTATTAATCATGTCAACAATTTGATCTTTAGAATGATGAGAGAGAACACCAATTCCCAATTGTTGAGCAACAAGCTTAAGTTCATTCTTTGTTCGGTTTTCTACATCACACACTGTTTGCACATTTGACAAAAAATCTTGGGCTTCATCAAGAGTAGTAATAGTAGACATCATGAATAAATCACAGTCACAAAATATCAAGCAATATCCTTATGATAATATCCTGAATATCCTGATAAGAGGTCGCCAAATTTATGTTACGGAACAGAGAGAGATAATGAACACTTCAAGTGAGAATACTAAAATCACTACTGTCCCGCAAAGTTCCAGGTTCAAAACAAAAGACTTAGGTAAAATTACAAGTTAAAGTTTAATGCTCAAACTAACAACTAAACATTCAGGACTCATAAGGATAATGTAATGGCCAAATAGGTTACATATCTGGTTAACTGCAATAGCCTCTATTAACACGAATTTAGCAAAGAACAAATTTATCTAAGTCAGCCCTGATAAATGAGAAAACCGGATAATGCTCAGTTAAAGCAAGATATATTATTAGATACAAATTACTATCAATAATGGCTGACATTAAAAACTCTACATGAATTACAAAAAAAAACACCAGGCCTACGAATTAATGCCTTAGGCCATACAGTACAAGAAAAATGGTAACAACACTTATACTCAAATTATAGAGCACCTAGATGGCTGGAGACTTCCTGAGCACTCACAAAAATAATAATACACAATACAGGGGAGGACAGAGATGTGAACAAAATGAGGAGAAGATCTAAGTGGCAATTAATGCAGAAACTGAGCTCATTATATAGGGGCCGGCAGAGCTTGATACAAATTGTAAGAAGGACGCGCAAATGAAGCCATAGGGGACAAAGAGTTGACAATCCTGCTCTGAACAACAGAAAGAACGACTTACACTACTATAAGGGGGAGAAGGGGGGAGTGAGGTAGAACACGCAAGCCTGGTCACTATGGAAGCCACGGGGCGAATCGTGATCAAACATGCAGCATACTATACGTTAGAATTATACAAAGGATGATGAAATCATAGGTTATTTAACAATATATATATATATATATATATATATATATCTATATATATATATATATATAGATATATAGCCATAACTAGTCCACTGCTGAACAAAGGCCTCACCCAACCTATTCCACGAATTCCTTGACTGAGCCAATCTTTGCCACGTTTTCCCTGCAATTTTCTCTAACTCATCTCTCCATCTCCTGTCTGGCCCCTTTCTGCTATGCTTACATTCTCTTGGTGTCCAATCAGTCAGCCTCTTACTCCATCTGTTATCCCTTATTCTTGCTATATGGCCTGCCCACCTCCATTTCTGTTCTTTTATAACTTCTTTAATAACTTTGACTTTAGTCTGCTCTCTCATCCAAGTTCATCTTTTCCTGTCTCTTAAAGATATTCCCAACATTGACCTTTCCATTGCTCTCTGAGAACGGATTAATTTATTTTCCATTGATTTTGTCAGTTTCCAGATCTCACAACGATACGTCATAGCTGGAATTATAAATTCGTTATATACTTTTCGTTTCATACAAACTGGCAAGCTACTTTTCATAATGTCTCTGTGTTTACCGAAAGCTTTCCATCCAATGTAATGCGTCTTTTTATTTCGATATCATGATCTTTCGTTAATTTTAGTATTTGTCCCAAGTAGTTGTACTTCTTAACTTCTTCAAGAAATTCATCGCTTATTCTGATGGCGCTGTTTGGTGTTTGTAGATTAAACATTAGTTTTACTTCGGTTCATCTTCAGTCCTACTTTCAGACTTTCTTTGTTCAGGTCATTTAACATTTCTTGCAATGCCTCTGCTGTTTCTGAGATTAGGACAATGTCATCTTAAAATCTTAAATGGTTTAGATTTTCTCCATCAATGTTCACTCCTTTGTTTTCCCAGTCTAGCTTTCTAAAAAATACTTTCTAGGCATGCTGTAAATAATTTTGGTGAAATTGTATCTCCCTGACGCACGCCCTTCTCAATCTTAATTTTTTCTGAGTCCGTATGTAATTTAACTGTAGCAGTTCCCTCTTTATATATGTTTTCGAGCAGGTTTACAATGTTCTCATTCACTCCTTGTTCTCGCAATGAATTTATAATTGCTTTGTGCTCCACTGAGTCGAAAGCCTTTTTGTAATCAACAAAACCTTAGCAGTGTGGTTTATTATATTCTGTAGTTTTCTCAATTAGCTTGTTCATTGTATGTAAATGATCAATGGTCGAATATCCGCTTCGGAATCCTGCCTGTTCACGAGGTTGGTTTTCCTCCAAAATTGTTGTTATTCTGTTCGTAAGGACTTAAGTGAAGAGTTTGTAAATACCTGGTAATAAGCTAATGGGTCGATAGTTACTAAGATCTTTTGAGTCACATTTTTTGTAGAGTAAAATAACTATTGCATTACACCATATTTTGGGAATTTTCTTCTGTTTTATACAGTGGGTAAATAAGTGAGCAAGCCTTTTTAGTACTTCTACTCCGGCATCCAACAGTAAATCTGTTACTATTCCATCTTCTCCCGGAGCCTTCCCTCTTTTCATATTTTTAAGACAAATATTTACTTCCTCTGGTGTTACCTCAGGTATTTCACTTGTCTCAACTGAAAAGTTAGCTATTGGTACTACTGTCTTTGATGCATACAGTTTTTTGTCAAATTCCTCAACTTTCTTCACAATCTTATCTCTGCATTTAATGATTTCACCGGTTTTTTTCTTTCAGTGATGTCATTTGTTGCTTTCCTAGTGTCATTTTACTTCGGACCTGTTTCAGACTTTTTCCATTTTTGATGGTTTCTTTGATCTGATCCATGTTTCTCTTTCTTTGTTCTTCTCTTTGTCTTTTGTTTATAGGCTTATTTAATTCTGCTCGTTCTATTTCGTGTTTCTTTGTCTTTCCTTTCCTTTCCTTTCGTTTTTTCATAAGCTCGAGTGTCTTTTCTGAATACTTCTTGGCTTTGGTTGTATTAGGTTTTCCTACTACCTCTGCTGATTCTCTTAGCACTTTTGTTAGTCTGTCATTCAGCTCATCAGTGTCATATTGAGCATTACTTAGTGCCTGAAATCTGTTCCTTATTTCCAACTGAAAGGCTGCATTGTTTTCATTTACTATTATTGGGCATATGTTTTTATCTTCTTCTTCTTCTTTCATTTCTGAAATTGAATCTGGCTGTTCAACCCACCATTCTATGATCACTACCTACATTCACTCTGCTGATAACACTGGCATTTGTGATCGTGTTATTCTTATCTGCTATAATGAAGTCGATTTCATTCTTTGTTTCTCCATTTGGGTTTCTCCAGGTCCACTTTCTTCCTGTTCTTTTGTGGAAGAATATGTTCATTATTCTCATGTTAAACATTTCAGCAAAATTTACCATCATTTCTCCTCTTTCATTCCTTTCTCCCACTCCAAATTTTCCCATACATGCTTCTCTATTTTTCGACTTTCCAACCTTTGCATTGAAGTCTCCCATGAGTATAGTATATGTTGTCTTTTCTTCTTCCATAATCTGCGAAATGTCATCGTAGAATGTTTCTGTTTATTCATCTGGGCTTTGAGAAGTTGGTGCATATACTTGTATGACTTTCATGTTCTATTTTTTACATAGTCTAATGACAACAAATGCTGCTCTGTCAGATACACTGCTGAAAATAACAATGCTGTCTGCAAGATTTCTATTAATTAGAAATCCTTCACCACTAACTCTTTCATTTTCCTTTCCTCTGTAGTAAAATAGGTGTTTGCTGTCTTCGAGCTGAATTACTTTTTCTTCTTTTCTGCGGATCTCACTCAAACCTACAATATCCCAACTAATGTTTTCCAGTTCAGTCATCAGGTTATCAAGTTTGTAATCTGTGAGGCTTCTTACATTGTATGCATAGATCTTCATCGATTTCAGTTTTTTTAACATCCAACACAGTGCCTACTCACTTCCGGTGGCACACTGCCTTTAAGCACAGGAGGCAGTGCGGTTGGACCTTTAGCAGACGATGATCCAACAGGGACGCACGTCACATCATTTGCAATAGAATTCATGTCTGGTTGGGAGGATTGTTGCAAATAATCTCACATCCCTGCCACATAGTTTCCTGTGAGATGTAATTTTTGTGCCACCTTATTCGCTATATTCGATGGAGCCCCATATATCTATAGGGGGTCCCATGGTCCGCGCCGTCAAAGACGGTACCTTGTATATCTACGAGGCCTTCCCCTATCCACCACCTGGGGACGCGCTACCTGGGGACGCGCTAGGTAGCAGTGGGATCCTGCCCCTGGATATATATATATATATATATATATATATATATATATATATATATGTATGTATGTGTGTATGTATGTATATATATATATATATGTATGTCTGTGTGTATGTATGTATATATATATTATATATACATATATATATATATATATATATATATATATATATATATATATATATATATATATATATATATATATATATATATATAAACGGTATGTATATATATATATATATATATATATATATATATATATATATATATATATATATATATATATATATAAACGGTATGTATATATATATATATATATATATATATATATATATATATATATATATATATATATAATATACACACATCAGTGCTTATGTACATACTGTACACACGTTCATACACACATACACACGTATATATATATATATATATATATATATATATATATATATATATAATTCTTTATTGTTATTTTTTTATTTGTATTTATTATTTTTTGTCATTTTTTATGTTTTTTTTAACCTTACAGTATCTAATTGGAAAAAAAATAATGCCTACAACATAAAGTCCCTAAAACTAATAACCTAACAGACAAATCACTAACCTATACTAAATCCTAAAGAGACTAATCACTAACCTATACTAAATCCTAAAGAGACAAATAGCTAAACCTACAGTAATGAGAAAAATAAAAATACCTCGACCAAGAGAACACCATCGATTGCAGATATGTAATGCCTCTCTACATTACATACCTGCACTTATCACCTGGTGACTGTCAGTTGAGGGACAACCTAATGTAGTGGACATCAATATATGAAAGAGAACCAGACGAGTCAGGAACATTTCCATATAAGTCAGCTGTCGGCCTTAATTAGAATAACTTAAGCAAGATGTTATGATATATTTACATAATATGTACAAAAAGTGAAGGACCTCGCCCAACAGACCACCATCGACTGCAAGTGCCCAATACCTTTCTATACTGCACACTTGCACTCATCAGATGGTGACTGTCAGTCTAGGAACGGGGTTTAATGTAGGGGACATCTATATTAGAAATAGATCAGTGGGAGAGGGAACTATTTCAAGTATGTCAACTGTCAACTCTAATTAATAGTACAATATATAAATATTTACAGTTAATAAAAACTATAACCACACAGTAAAAAAGACATATCACTGATCAGTCCGGTCTCTTTCAAGAAAGCCATCAATTTATCAGTCATAACAATGTCCCCATCACCCAGGATGGTGGAAAGGGTGAAGGGGACGTCTGCTGCGCCGCAGTAATTTATAAGTGAAGCACGTTCACGAATAAATCGCCGACAGCGCAGGGTATGACTGGTTGATAACACCGCATCACAGATGTCACAGTGCGGTGGGAATCGTCTTTCCATGTAAGGTTTCATGTGCGTAAGCATGGTGGCATTAAGCCGTAAGCAAGCCATCACTTTTTCTTCAAGGCGACTGTTACGGTTGGGAGTGTCCCAGTCGCCCAGGTACGGTTTACACGTTCGAATATTTAGTCTGGTCCACTGACCTTGCCACAGAAGATTATTGATTTCTTTCCGAGAGAGAGACTCGACCGTAAATCACGAGGAACGTCCCAAGTCTCCTCGAACTCAACAGCCGACATTGCAAGTAAGTCAGGCTGCTCATTGCCGTAGATACGACAATGACCAGGCACCCAGATCAGCGTGAATGACTTATTGCATGAATGCAACTTATTAACGATGCGGCCCTCGATCTCGTGCGAGTCCGTAGTACAAGATGCAACTGCCTGAAGGGCTGATTTTGAATCCGAAAATATGACAAATGTCATCCTAGAATTGAGTGTATAGTCCATAGCAAAAAGTTAGGAGGTAAACACAGATGTTTGAGTCGGCTACCGATACCTGAGGGCACATTCAGTCGACCACACACTTGCACCCACACATTCACCCAACTTGGTGCCGTCGGTGTACAGTTGGTGGGACCCCAAATGACGAACGATGGCATTACGAAACAAGTGGTGGACCTCCGCCTCCGGCGCCTTGGTCTTAGGTGCTAGGAGCAATGTTACATCAACGGTAAAGCCGGGGGGCTCCCAAGGCTCTATATTTTTTATTACCAACTTGTCACAGTCACTGGGGTCCACACCAAGCTCCTGAGTCAGTAAGTGGAGGCAAACGGCAAGTGGCCGACGCACCCCCCGCATAAGATGGTGGTATTGACGCAGGGGGGTACAGGCGACATTGCCGATATTTTTCCTACATGTTCTTGGTCCACAAGACAAAGCCAGGTGGTCATGGCGAATATGGAGGGGAGGCACATTCGCCTCCACTTCCATACGAGCTACACAGGTACACCGGATGGCTCCAAGACACATTTGCAAACATTTATTCTGCAACAAATCCAATCCTTTCAGCGTGGCATCGGATGCCGAGCCATACACCTGTGCGCCATAGTCTAGCTTCGAACGAATAAGGGACTTTTACACCATTAATAAAGATTTTCTGTCGACACCCCATGTAGTACCCACTAGGTACTTGAGGACATTTACTGGTTTATCACAACGAGCAAGCAAATTATTAACATGAATTTTGAAGTTCACACGATGGTCAAAATGTATTCCCAAAAACTTTACAGAATTTTGAAAAGGTACCGCCTGATTATCCAAAGTTATGCACAAATTAGGTACAGTCGTCAAACTTTCCACCTGGGCCACCCAGCTGCCAGAGGTGGGTAACGGAAGCTGGCAACAGTGTATATGTTTGTTCGTGTGTACATGCTCGAAGAAAGTTCGGATCATCAACTCTCGTCTTCCGTAGTGAACCTCAGCCAGAGTTCATCCCAATATTCAGTAGTAAATTTTTAGCCGACAGAATTTCAAAGGAACTTCTTGAAAGTATTGGATAATGCAAGTATTGAAAACAATAAGTAAAATAATCTAAATGATCACATCTTTACATATATTACAAATTTATTAACGTATTCTTTTTCATGATAAACCCATGGCTCATCACTTAATCATTACGTTGATCACTGTGCTTGCAATGCAAACACGGCAATTGTTTTGATAGTTCATATCGTGTCGTAAAAGGCGACTAAAAGGGGCGGGGTGAGGGGACTAGGGACCCCCTCCTCTGTTTTTTAGTTCCTAAAAAGAGACAGGCCAGAGAAAGGGATGGGGGATGGAGTTATCCCCGTACCCTGAAGATTGGGTCTATGAATGTGCGTGGATGTAGTACAATTGAGGCTAAAAGGGAGGAGATCGGGAGAATGTTTGTGAGAAGAAAGTTGGATGTGTTAGCTTTGAGTGAAACCAAGATGAAAGGGAAGGGGGAATCTATGTTTGGAAGTGTGAATGGAAGATTGTCAGGTGTTGATAGAGGAAGGGCAAGAGAAGGTGTGGCCTTGTTAGTGACTCCGGAAGTACAGCAGTGTGTGATTGAATGGAAGGAGGTGTCATCGAGACTGATGTGGGTGAAAGCGAAATTTGAACGTGAGTTGTGGGTGTTTGTGAGTGCATATGGGCCTGGTAGTGAAAGGGATGAAGAAGAAAGGGAGTCTTTCTGGAATGATGTTGATGAGTGTCTGCAGAGTTTTGGAGCGAATGTGAATGTGGTAATGATGGGAGATCTGAATGCTAGAGTGGGAAATGTAGCAGTTGAAGGCGTAGTTGGTATGCATGGTGTGCCTGGAAGAAATGAAAATGGGGAACGAATGATAGCGATATGTGTTGAGCGAGAGATGGTGATTGGGAATACGCTGTTTGAGAAGAAAGATATTTATAAGTATACATGGGTGAGACAGGAGGGTGGAAGGGTTGTTGATAGAGCCTTGATGGACTATGTGGTTGTGTCTAGGAATGTAATAGGAAGATTGTTGGATGTGAGAGTTCTGAGAGGGGAGGGTGGAGGTATGTCTGACCACTAACTGGTGGAGGGAAAGTTAAGAGTAGGTAAGAGATGGGTGAGAGCTAGGAGGGTTAGGTGTGGCAGGGAGGTTTTGAAAGTGAGTGAGTTGGATAAAAGAGAGAGAAAGATAGAGTATCAGGAGAAATTGAAAGATGAGTGGAACGCAGTGAAAGATCGGGAAAATGGCAGCGTGGAGGAGGAATGGCAGTTGTTTAAGAGTGCTGTGGTGGGGCATGCAGAAGAGGTGTGTGGTGTGAGACGTGTGGGTGGTGGTGTAAGAAAAGGAAGTGAATGGTGGTGCCAGGAAGTAAGTATGGCTGTGGCTGAGAAGAGACGTGCATATGAAGTGTGGCTGCAGAGGAAGGATGAGATGTCGTATGAAAGGTATAAGGAAAAGAGGAACAGAGCGAGAAGGGCTGTGCGTGATGCTAAAGTGGCAGCAGATGAGAGGTGGGATAGGCGGCTGACAGAGAATTTTCAACAGAATAAGAAAATGTTTTGGAAGGAGGTGAAAAAGGTGCGAAAGGGAGAGTCTGGGAAGGAAGAACGAGTAAAAGCAGAGGATGGAAGGATGTTAATTGAGATGGATGCAGTAAGGAAGAGATGGGCAGAGTATTTTGAAAGATTGTTAAATGTAGAGGAGGAAAGGGTGGCTGAGATTGTGGCGGATAGAAGGGTGCAAGGAATAAATGTGTTGGGAGAGTTGAATGATTCTTTGATCACGAAGGAGGAAGTGGAGAATGCAGTAAAGGAGATGAAAATAGGGAAAGCTGCAGGTATGGATGGGTGTGCTGTGGAATGCCTGAAGGGTGGTGGAGTGACTATTGTTGACTGGTTAGTAAGATTGTTGAATGTGTGCTTTGAGAAAGGTATGGTGCCAATTGACTGGGCAAGTGCTTGTGTGGTACCGTTGTATAAAGGCAAGGGTGATAAGTATGAATGTACTAGCTTTAGGGGTATAAGTCTGTTCAGTGTTGTAGGTAAAGTGCATGGTAGAGTGTTAATTATGAGAGTTAGAGAGGGTACAGAGGGAGTGATTAGTGATGAGCAGTGTGGCTTTAGGAGAGGGAGGGGATGCGTTGATCAGGTGTTTGCTGTGAGACAAGTGTGTGAAAAATATTTAGCGAAAGGCAAGGATGTGTTTTGGGCATTTATGGATTTAGAGAAAGCGTATGATAGAATTGATAGGGAGGCTTTGTGGACTGTTTTAAGATTGTATGGACTTGATGGTAGGTTACTAAAAGGGGTGAAAAGTTTTTATGTAAATAGTAGAGCGTGTGTAAGAGTGGGAAATGCTGTGAGTGATTGGTTTCCCGTGAGAGTGGGGCTGCGACAGGGATGTGTGATGTCGCCTTGGTTGTTTAATATTTACATGGATGGTGTTGTAAGGGAAGTGAATGCAAGAGTTTTAGGTGGTCTGAGTCTGGTAAATGTTGATGGAGGAGAGTGGAATCTGAAGCAGCTGCTGTTTGCAGATGATACTGCACTGGTGACTGATTCAGAGGAGAGATTGAGACAGTTGGTAGAGGAGTTTGGAAGGGTGTGTGAAAGGAGAAAATTGAAAGTAAATGAGAATAAGAGTAAAGTGATGAAGTGTACGAGGTTGGTAGATGGTAGGGGGATGAATATAGTTTTGAATGGTGAGTTGCTTGAGGAGGTAGATTGTTTTAAATATCTAGGGTCACATGATACTGTGGATGGAAGAATAGATGCAGAAGTGAAGTTTAGAATAAATGAAGTAGGAAAGGTGCTGGGAGGAATGAAAAAAGTGTTTAAATGTCGTTCGCTTAGAATGGATGTAAAGAGAAGGCTGTATGAGGGTGTTGTGGTACCGACTGCATTATATGGGGCTGAAACATGGAATATGGGTGTAGCAGAGAGGAAAAGTTTGAATGTAATGGAGATGAGATGTCTGAGGAGTATGTGTGGAGTGACGCGTATGGATCGAGTGCGAAATGATGAAGTGCGAAGGAGAACTGGAGTTGTTCGGGAGATGGCTGGTAGAGCTGAGCAGAGGGTGTTGCAATGGTTTGGGCATATGGAGAGAATGGATAATGAGCGATTGGTGAAAAAGATAACTAGGTCTGATGTGAGAGGTGTAAGGCTGAGAGGAAGACCACGAATAGGATGGATGGACAGTGTGAAGAGAGCGCTGGATGCGAGAGGGATGTCTGTTGAGCAAGGAAGAGTGGCTGTGCGTGACAGAAATAAATGGAGAGAATTTGTGAATGAATAAGTGATGACGCAGCCCTGAGGGGATATTCTCCCGCATTTGGTCTGATCAGTTAGTCAGGTCAGGTGCGGGTAAGGGGATGGGTCTGTTATGATGTGGCAGGGGTAAACCAGTTCTGCTGTCGGGCCCTGCTGCGGATGTCACTGATTTTATTGCGCAGTTGACCCTTGTGCGCTGTGATGCGGTGAGGATCTGTCCGTTCTCCCCTTTGGGGCTAAGATGCGAATGAATGTGTTTGAATGGATGAGTAAATGGAGAGTGAGTCTTCCTGTCTCGGCTACCTCCCTTTCCTTGGGGGAAGCAGCCTAGGTATATAGATAGATATATATTAAGTATGTGAAACAGGATTGTGGGTGACGTGATAGTTAACGCTTCTGCCAGCCGATCCGTGTGACGTGGTTCCACCCCGTCAGAAGAGATGGGTTTTTCCTATTAAACACCAGGCCCTTATCTTATGACCTAGGTATTAGTCGCAGCCAGTCAGCAACCATAATCACAAATCCTCGCACCCCGGGCCTCGGTGACAGGTGCTGAAGCGCCTCTTCTTGGGATTTAAAAAAATAAAATAATAATAATGATAATAATAATAATAATAGTAATAGATAAAAAATATAAAAAATCAGTGTTCCACCTTGTAATGATAATTTCATATTCGTTATGTTGCATTTACCAATCACATAAGTAATATCACAGACAATGGTGATATAAATGTCCCAACAATTCATGAATCAATAGCAATTGTGCTTAAAATGACTGGAAGCTTTTGCATACTTTGATGTAGCTGTGGTGTCTTCATATTGCAATTATGTGAGATAATGTTGTTCAGTGAATAATCGATGAGCGTGTAAATGTGTGACCTCACACAAAAGCGGCACCGCTCACAATCAGTTTTCCCTGTAATGTGTTACTCAGCCATTCGTTAGATCATCGGACTACAAAGGTGTGCTGTAATGGCCATAGTCATATGAAATATGAGACGGTAAGTCATTATCATAGCTGATATAATAGCCACATTCGACAACGGTATGCATAAACTTTTTTCATGTTGAGGTGACAGTATATTAACCTCCTACCTCTCCGTGGTCCACCATAGAACACATATAAACACATACCTGAAGTACTATCAATGAGGAAATAAGCAACCGTTAACAGTGTCTGAACATCATTCTAAAGTTTATTGGCCAGTGTTATTCATGATGTGAATATGGCAGGTAATCTTACTTGTAGCTGGATGTAGATGTTAGGTAAATGCATTCCCCTTCAACCTATACTGATAATGGTATCAAGCGATCACCATATGAAATGGAATTACTGATATAAGGAGAGAGTGAGAGAGAGAGAGAGAGAGGCTTGAAGCAATTCTATTAGATAGTGTATTAACATGTTATGGTAACAGTGTAAAAACAACATAGAAAATAAAATGTTTAGTATTGTTAAGAATGCAAATATTTAGTAGAATGCTAATGGATATCAAAAACTAGTTCGGCAATTATTATCACTGACGGCATGAATAACGTAACCCTCCCCCCCCCTCCCCGTCCGGCGCCTGCCCTGGCCTTCACTATGCCAAGCTCACCCCATGATCTAAGTAGGGGAGGTCAGCCAGACAGAGGGGAATCCCCGCCTGCATGACGTCACACGCACCCCACTGCCTTCCCAATCCTTGCTCTCGAGGCTGGCTGGCTGGTGTCGGCCTGGACGCGCTATCTGAGATTCGACCACAGTGTTTCATTCATAGCTTCATCTCTCCTACAGTATATTTTATGTCTTTATAACCATTTACCATAACAATACTCAATACGTCAATAAATCACATTAATGTCCGCCTGTTACATTCCACAGCAGGACTTAATTCATGCGTCTCCTATTTATCTATCTATCTATTTTTTTTTATTCAATTGCACCTTCCCACCAAGGTGGGGTAGCGATACGACTAAGGAAAAGAAAATAACAAAATAACAAAAACCTCCACACACAAATACACATTCGATCACATTCTCACTCATCTATCTACCTATCAATCAATCAATCAATCTATCTATCTATCTGTCTATCTATCTGTCTATCTATCTATCTATCTATCTATCTATAAAACTCGAGGAACGTTTATGATGGCTCTTAGAGGGATAAATGAAGAGATCAATGTAATTTCCATCATTTATTTGTGTGAAAAAATACAACCATCATTATTGGTGTATATAATATTCATTCTCTCTCTCTCTCTCTCTCTCTCTCTCTCTCTCTCTCTCTCTCTCTCTCTCTCTCTCTCTCCCAGGGCTTGATGCTGTGGTGTCTAGATCATGGTGTCCCCACATTCATTCATGCACGGAATAGGACAAACTGAACCCGCTCGCCACGGGTTGATGTGACGTCACGCGGGCTCACGCAGCGTGCTGTCTGGCTGACCTCCCCTACTTAGATCATGGCTCACCCCTTAAGTAGCTCTCCCACCGGCTAGACCAGGTGCAAGAAACCGGTCGCATGGAATTGTTGTGTGCCACTGGTTGCACGGACCAAGGCCAGATAAGAATAGTATAATATATATTGTTGTATTATATACAATAGTATATATTTATATCATCATATATATTACCGTATTATAAAATTAATATAGTCATATTATAAAGGGGCGTTGTGGTGTGGATGTGGATGTGATACGAAGCGTTAGGAGGAATACACTGAGGTGGTTTGGCCATGTGGAGAGGATGGAAGGTGAAACTGACGAAGAGAGTGTATGTGAGTGAGGTGGAGGGGAGCCGAGGATGAGATGGTGGGATGGAGTGGAGAGGTATATGAGGGAGGGGGATGTGAGTTGGGAGCAGGGCAGTGAAATGGCGGGGGACAGGGCGACGTGGAGGAGATTTGTTTGTGGCCACCTCGAACGGGATTGAGGCGTCTGGCAATAGATAGATAGATAGATAGATATTTATTTGGCCTTGGTCAGCGTGATCTGTGGCATACAGTTTTCCGTGCAACCAGTTTCATACAACTGGCTGAGCCGATGGGAGAGCCGCCTTACTCCTGAGACATTTTTTTCCCCACCCAACTCCGTACCCAGCCATCTATGGAATGAACTCTGACTCCGACAGAGGTTTATTCGGATGAAAAGAGTTGATGATCCGAACTTTCGTCGAGCATGTACACGCGAAAAAACAGATACACTGTTGCCAGCACGGGTTACCCACCTCTAGCGGCTGGGAGGCCCAGGTGGAAAGTTTGGCGACTGTATGTTACGATTAGTGAAGACTACAGCGGCACACTTAGGGATGGAAAACTTAAATCCCCACTGCAAGGCCCATTTGGTGGACGGAATCAAGGGCTGCTTGAATCCGCCCAGCCGAAAATTGTGCATTACGGGAAGAGTGCCATATTGCACAATCGTCAGCGTAGAGCGAGTATTTAAGATTCCTCGGGATGGGAGCTGATGACAGAATATCATTGATCATAATACTAAATAAAGTGGGACTAAGCACACTTCCCTGCGGCACCCCGTTTTCCTGGATAAACATATCCGATGCTACGTTACGGGGCAATTTGACAGAGAAAGTCGTCCCTTAAGAAATTTGAAATAAAAATTTGCAGATTTCCTCTTAAACCATAAACATAGAGCTTCATCAGTATACTGTGTCGCCATGTCATGTCATAGGCTTTATGGATGTCCAAGAACACCCCAATCATGAATTCTGTATTGGCAAACGCCTCCAATACAATGCTCCAAATTAATTAAATGATCTAGTGAACTTCTGTATTTACGGAAGCCACATTGTTGATCATTTAACAAATTCTTCAACTCTAAAACAAAAAGAAGTTTATTATTAACCATACATTCCATGACCTTACATAGACAAGAAGTCAACACAATAGGACGAAATGAAGTGGGATTCATAAGACGACCAGCCTCTTTGGGTATCGGTATGACGTGCGCAAAGTGCCATGAGTTTGGGAACGTTCGAGACGCCCAAAGCTCATTATACAATGCTAACATCTTAATCAGGCCGTCCTGATTATGATGCTGGATCATACAGTACGTGATGGTGTTTGGTCCAGGGCTGGTGTCTTTACAGGATTTAAGGGCAAGGAGCAGTTCATCTAGCATAAACACTTGGTTGTATGGGGAGCCTACGTCTTCCGTGGCAAAGTCTATTATCTGTAGCTCAGCCGTGCGTTTATGATGTTGAAAACACAGATCATAATTGGCTGAGTTGCTTACATGAGAAAAACTCCTGGTGAGGATGTTAGCAACGTCCACGGCATCGTCACAGATGGCGTTGTTCACCTGCAAGGTGGTAACAGGGATATTTGGGCATTTACTATTTAATATTTTAATAGTGGACAAGACTTTAGTGTGTGGAATTGATCGATTCACCCTGAGCACAAAGGACCGCCAGGAGTCACGTTTCGGCCTTCTTAGTATTCTCTTTGCCTCAGCCCATGCCTGTTTGTATGCAATAAAGTTTTCCTCAGTGGGCTGACTATCAAAAATCCTGTATCTCCTATTGCGTTTTCTTAATGCTTGTCGGCAATCCGGCATCCACCAATGTGCTCTATGCTTCGCATGAACTGTAGAAGACTTGGGAATAGCAGCCTCAGCTGCGTGTATTATGGAATTAGTTACATTTTCGACCTTAACATCTATGGTCTGCCCAGATATATCTAAACTGGCGATCCCTGAGAAGGATCCCCAATCTGCTTTCTTATAGTTAAATTTTGGGGGCGGAGGGTCCAAAACAATGTTGCATGTATAAGAAAGACAGATGGGTAAATGATCACTTCCCAAGGAATCGTCAGTCCCACGAGAAAACTTGATGTATACCAGGGGAGGCCAGAGATAAGTCAATAGCCGAAAAGTTACCAGTACGATCATCTGCACGATTCGCTCTACCATCGTTCAGAAGACAGAGGTTGGACTGTAGTATTAGGTTGGCTACTTGCTCACCACGACCATCGATCCTCAAGCTACCCCACTGATAGTGATGGGCGTTAAAGTCACCCAACACTAACTTATTCTCAGGAAGATGTTTAAATAGTGAATTTAAAGCATCACTATCAATGAGGCCACGTGGAGGACAGTACAGAGAGAAAATAGACAGATACGTGTTATTAAATTTTACTCTGCATGTGACAGCTTCCAGAGTAGAATTTAGAATCGCTTCTGTTTGTGGGTGTGATTTGTGTGTGTATATGGCAACTCCGTGACCTTCATATCTTCTATACGGGTGGTAGCGTTTGAACTGTGGAGGATCAGGATGATCCTCCAGGAGCGTCTCCTGTAAACAAACAACGTCTGGCCTGTGTATTGAAAGCAAGATTGCTACATTTTGTAACTTATTCCCAACAACTCTACAATTCCACTGTAATATAGTGAATGCGGCAGTTTAAGATTTATGACGGTGGCCAGTGCTCTTAGTTTTTTATGTCCCCGCGACCAGGCGGGTTGCTACCGGGGGACCTTTCCTGGAGCTTGCTAACGGAAATCTCCATTTGTTCATCAATGACAAGGCTCCCAGACTCCCCCGAGGAAGAGCTAACCTTTCTCTCCCTCGCTGGAGTACGAACTGGAAGAACATGAGGGCGTGACTGTTTTGTGAGGGTGGTCATGTTACTCTTAATAGACTTGTCAGACTTCGGTTTAGGTCTTACTGATGGAGAGACAGCAGCATCCAGAGAATATGTCGAAGCCTTAGGGATGTCAGTGAGAGAGCTGGAGCAGACAGGAGGCCGAGATGGAGAGGTACTGTGAGTGGCAAGAGGGAGAAGGACAAAGTCAGTCTGCGTCTCGACAGAACACATCACAGGACGGGACATTACCGTCAAAGCATAGGACCTATTCAGCATGGGAGTTGCATGCAACTTCTTCACCTTTTTCCTAGCTTAGTATTAGGAAATACCCTCAGTTGCCTTCACCATGCAGACCTCTTTCTCCTCCTTCCACCTGGGAGAGTCCCTAGAGGAAGTGGAGTGAGTGCCCTTGCATTGACAGCAAGATACTGTCTCAGATGTGCAATGTTCCACATCATGACCCTGGCTTGCACACTTACCACACGCTGGCTGGGAAGCCCGACAAGTCTTGGCACCATGTCCATACATCTGGCATTTCGAGCAACGTAAAGGGTTGGGGATATATGTCCGTACATTAACAATTTAATAACCGATTTTTACTTGGCTAAGCAGTGACACTTTACCAAAAGTCCAAACGATAGTTGCAGTCTTTGTCCTGACACCTTCTGAAAATCTTGTTATGAATCTAGCATCAATGACATCTTGCTAAGTGAGTTCCTCTACGATTTCTTCCTCACTTATCACCATGAGATCCCTGCAAGTGATAACACCCTTGCAGGAATTCATGGAAGTTGGAATCTCGGCCTCGACATCATAGCAATGAAACTTGCGCAGCTTCAACAAGTCCTTAACTTGAGATGAGATACAAGTCTTTACGAGGAGGTCTCCATTTGCAAGTTTTTTAACTTGTTCCACCTCCCCAGCCCAGTCATCAATAACCTTCTTGATCATGAAGGGATTGAGACTGCTCAAGGGAATGGAACCTAGAGCAGTGATGATTACAAACTCAGCGTTATGTACATTGATGTCGCGAGGCAAACGAGTCTGGGGCCGTTCTGCCTGGGGGCTGTCAGTCCGTGTACCAATCAGGGGTCGGTCAGGACCACCTCCCCCATGAGGGGGGGGAGGCGGAAAGGGCGTCCTCCATAGTTACCACTCCCCTCTGATGGGGGAAATGGGAAGAAAGAGAAGTGCAAGCAAGGGACAATCACCTGGGACCAAACACCTAAGTCTGAGGTTGCCCTCTCAAACCACTCCAGGGAGGCCCGACCGTGTTAATTCACGCCCCAGAGCAATCAGTGGGGGAGACCCTTCGTGGGCAAGTAAACAAAGGTAACTCAGTATAATGACACAGACACCTACTGTACCTAGCTAGAGGGAGGGGAGGAATATGAGAAACTATCTAACCTAGAAGCCACCAGAAGGGTGAAAAAAAAAAAAAAAAAACTATTGCTGGTGAGGCAATCTTACAAAGCTAGAGGAGAGAGATGAAAACACGTCTACACCCTCTGCGACCATGGATAAAAGTCCTATCTGTAACCTACAATTCCATCCATTCATATGTAGATGACTGAACACATCACAGTTCATTCACACTCAGACATCCATTCACAAAGTTTAATACCTCTGACTCTTAGTGCAGCCATCTCCATAAATCAAGACATTTCTGAGATCACTCAATGGGAAAAAAATAACCTTGCCTCATTTAATGCTAGTAAAACAAAATATATACAGTTTACTAATAGACAGATTTTGACAGATCCCTATATTACCTTCAGTGCTACTAATATTCCAATCTCCAAAAGTATTGAAATTCTCAGTGTTTCACTTTACAATGCCCTAAGCTAGACCTCTCATGTCGAGGGACTTTGATGGATGGTCGTGAGGAGCGTAGACGTGTTTTCTGTTGCGCTCTTCTCTAGTTTCCAGGGCTGCCTCACCGGCATTAGCTTTTTTTTTTTTCACCCTTCTGGTGACACTTAGGATTAGCTAGTACTAATTTTCCTCCCTACCCTTGCTAGAGATATAGTAAGTGTCTATATCTATTTACTAAGATTACCTTTGCTTACTGGCCCACGGAGGGTCCCCCCCACTGATCGCTCTGGGGTGTGAAGTAACACGGTCGGGCCTCCCCGGAGTGGTTTGAGAGGGCAATCTTAGCCATAGGTGTGTTGTCCTGGTTTTTTGTCCCTTGTTTGTTTTTTCTCCTTCTTCCCACTTCCCCCGTGAGGGGGAAGTGGTCACTATGGCGGACGCCACTGCTGCCTCCTCCCCCTTCAGGGGGGGAGGTAGTCCTGACCGACCCCCGACTGTCTCACGGACGGACTGCCCCCAGACTGAACGGCCCCAGACACGTACCCGCCTTGACATTAATGTACATAATGCCGAGTTTGTTTTGATTCATGCGGTTGGTTCCACTCCCCTGTCCAGCCTCAATCCCTTCATCATCAAGAAGGTGATTGATGGGTGTGCAGGAGAGGTGGAACAAGTGAAAAAACTTGCGAGTGGAGACCTCCTCGTAAAAACCATGATTCAGCTCAGGTCAAAGGTTTGCTTAAACTGAGGAAGTTCCATTGTCACGATGTCCAGACAACGATCCCCCACTCCATGAATTCCTGCAAGGGTGTTATCACCTGCAGGGATCTTGTGCTAATGGAGGAAGAAGAAATTGTACAGGAACTTTCTCAGCAAGATGTCATAGAGGCGAGATTCATAACCCGTTTCCAGGAAGGCATAAGGACGAAGACAGCCACAGTAGTTTTGACTTTTGGCAAAGTATCTCTCCCTGCTAATGTGAAAGTAGGATATGAAATTATTAATGTGAGACCTTACATACCTAATCCCCTTCGTTGTGGAAAATGTCAACTCTATGGACATCATGAAAAGGCTTGTCGAGCTTCAAACGTAGTATGTGGCAAGTGCGCGACTGTAGGACATTCTGCTGACCGCTGTACATCAGAGACTGAATGTTCCTTCCACTGTAAGGATGCTCACTCCACGTCCTCTAGGGCTTGTCCCAAGTGGAAAGAGGAGAAAGAGGTCTGCACAGTGAAAGCGACTGAGGGCATATCCTTTTACGATGCTAGGAAGAAGGTGAAGGAATTGCATGCAACTCCCAAGCCTAATGTCTCCTATGCATCGGCGGTTGTGTCCCGTCCCGTGATGTGCACTGTGGAGACACAGACTGACCTTACCTTCGCTCCACATGCCACATGCCCTACCTCTAAGTCTAAACCCCCTGTACGTTCCAACTCTCTTACAGACATCCCTGTCGCCACTTCTTACTCTCAGGCTGCCGCTGCTCCTTCGCAGTCGGTGCGGCCAAAATCGAAGCCCGACAAGTCTGATAAGATTAATCTGACCACCCTCACAAAACAGTCTCGTCCTCACGTTCTTCCAGTTCCCACTCCAGCGAGGGAGAGGAAGGTTAGCTCTTCCTCGGGGGAGTCAGGGAACCTCGTAATTGACGATAATATGGAGGTTTCCGTGAACAAGCACCGGGATAGGTCCCCCGGTAGTCGCTCGCCTTCTGGAGGGCAACAAAAAAAGACGAAGCACACTGGCCCCCAACGAAAATCTTAAACCGCCGCATTCACCCTATTGCAGTGGAATTGTAGAGGTATTGGGAATAAGTTACAAAATATAGCAATCTTGCTTTCTATACACAGGCCAGACGTTGTTTGTTTACAGGAGACGCGCCTGGAGGATCGTCCTGATCCTCCACAGTTCAAACACTACCACTCGTATAGAAGATATGAAGGTCACGGAGTTGCCATTTACACACACAAATCACACCCACAAACGGAAGTGATTCTAAATTCTACTCTGGAAGCTGTCGCGTGCAGAGTAAAATTTAATAACATGTATCTGTCTATTTGCTCTCTGTACTGTCCTCCACATGGCCCCATTGATAGTGATGCTTTAAATTTACTAGTGGAACATCTGCCTGGAAATAAGTTAGTGTTGGGCGATTTTAACGCCCATCACTATCAATGGGGTAGCTTGAGGATTGATGGTCGTGGGGAGCAAGTAGCCGACCTAATACTACAGTCCAACCTCTGTCTTCTGAACGATGGTAGAGCGACTCGTGTAGATGATCGTACTGGTAACTTTTCGGCCATTGACTTATCTTTGGCCTCCCCTGGTATACATCAAGATCTCTCATGGGACCCCTACGACGACTCCTTGGGAAGTGATCATTTACCCATCTGTCTTTCTTATACACGCGACATCATTTCGGACCCTCCACCTCCAAAATTTAACTATAAGAAAGCAGATTGGGGATCCTTCTCAAGGATCGCCAATTTAGATATATCTGGGGAGACCATAGATGTTAAGGTCGAAAATATAACTACTTCCATATTACACGCAGCTGAGGCTGCTATTCCCAAGACTTCTACAGTTCATGCGAAGCATAGAGCACATTGGTGGATGCCGGATTGCCGACAAGCATTAAGAAAACGCAATAGGAGATACAGGATTTTTGATAGTCAGCCCACTGAGGAAAACTTTATTGCATACAAACAGGCACGGGCTGAGGCAAGGAGAATAATAAGAAGGGCCAAACGTGACTCCTGGCGGTCCTTTGTGTCCACGGTGACTCGTACAACACCATTACATAAAGTCTGGTCCACTATACGAATATTAAATATTAAACGCCCATATTTCCCAGGCACCACCTTGCAAGTAAATAATAACATCTATGACAAGCCCGTGGACGTTGCTAACATCCTCGCCAGGAGTTTTTCTCATGTAAGTAGCTCAGCCAATTATGACCCGCGTTTCCAACATCATAAACGCACGGCTGAGCTACAGATATTAGACTTCGCCACAAAAGACGTAAACTCCCCGTACAACCAAGAGTTTACGCTAGATGAACTGCTCCTTGCCCTTAAATCCTGTAAAGACACCAGCCCTGGACCAGACACCATCACGTATGGTATGATCCAGCATCTTAATCAGGACAACCTGATTAAGATGTTAGCATTGTACAATGAGATTTGGGCGTCTCGAACGTTCCCAAACTCATGGCACTTTGCGCACGTCATACCGATACCCAAAGAGGCTGGTCGTCTTATGAATCCCACTTCATTTCGTCCTATTGTGTTGACTTCTTGTCTATGTAAGGTCATGGAACGTATGGTTAACAATAGGCTTCTTTTTGTTTTAGAGTCGAAGAATTTGTTAAATGATCAACAATGTGTCTTTCGTAAATACAGAAGTTCACTAGATCATTTAATGAATTTGGAGCATTGTATTGCAGAGGCATTTGCCAATAAAGAATTCATGATAGGGGTGTTCTTGGACATCCATAAAGCCTATGACATGACCTGGCGACACGGTATACTAATGAAGCTCTATGCTTATGGTTTAAGAGGAAATTTACCTGTTTTTATTTCAAATTTCTTAAGGGACAGAACTTTCTCTGTCAAATTGCCCCGTAACGTAACATCGGATATATTTATCCAGGAAAACGGGGTGCCACAGGGAAGTGTGCTTAGTCCTACTTTATTTAGTATTATGATCAATGATATTCTGTCATCAGCTCCCATCCCGAGGAATCTTAAATACTCGCTCTACGCTGACGATTGTGCAATATGGCACTCTTCCCGTAATGCACAATTTTCGGCTGGGCGGATTCAAGCAGCCCTTGACTCCGTCCACCAATGGGCCTTGCAGTGGGGATTTAAGTTTTCCGTACGTAGGTGTGCCGCTATAGTTTTCACTAATCGTAACGTACCTAATTTGTGCTTAACTTTGGATAATCAGGCGGTACCTTTTCAAAATTCTGTAAAATTTTTAGGAATACATTTTGATCGTAGAATGAATTTTAAACTTCACGTTAATACTTTGCTTGCTCGTTGTGATAAACCGTTAAAAATCCTCAAGTACCTAGCGGGTACTACCTGGGGTGCCAACAGAAATTCTTTATTAATGGTGTATAAGTCCCTTATTCGATCGAAGCTAGACTATGACACACAGGTGTATGGCTCGGCATCCGATGCCACTCTGAAAGGATTGGATGTGTTACAGAATAAATGTTTGTGAATGTGTCTTGGAGCCGTCCGGTGTACCCGTGTGACTCATATGGAAGTGGAGGCGAATGTGCCTCCCCTCCGTATTCGCCGTGACTACCTGGCCTTGTCCTACGGCATAAGGACGTTAAGGAAAAGTACTATCGGCAATGTGGCCTGTACCCCCCTGCGTCAATACCACCACCTTCTGCGGGGGGTGCGTCGGCCACTTGCCGCTCACCTCCACTTACTGACTCAGGAGCTTGATGTGGACCCCAGTGACTGTGACAAGTTGGTGCTTAAAAATATAGCGCCTTGGGAGCCACCCGGCTTTGCAGTCGATGTTACATGGCTCCCAGCACCAAAGGCCAAGGCGCCGGAGGCGGAGGTCCACCACTTGTTTCGTAACATCATTGTTCGTCACTTGTGGTCCCATCAATTGTACACTGACGGCTCCAAGTTGAGTGAATGTGTGGGTGCAAGTGTGTGGTCGACTGAATGTGCCCTCAGGTATCGGTTGCCGACTCATACATCTGTGTTTACTTCAGAACTTTTTGCTATTGACAAAGCCATAGACTATGCTCTCAATTCTAGGCATGACTCATTTGTCATATTTTCAGATTCAAAATTAGCCCTTCAGGCAATTGCATCTTGCACTACGGGCTCTCATGAGATCCAGGGCCGCATCGTTAATAAGTTGCATTCATGCAACAAGTCATTCACGCTGATCTGGGTGCCTGGTCATTGTCGTATCTACGGCAATGAGCAGGCTGACTTACTTGCAAAGTCGGCTGTAGAGCTCGAGGAGACTTGGGACGTTCCTCGTGATCTGCGGTCGAGTCTATCTCTCGGAAAGAAATCAATAAATCTTCTGTGGCAAGGTCAGTGGACCAGACTAAATAATCCAACTTGTAAGCCGTACCTGGGCGACTGGGACACTGCCAACCGTCCCAGTCGCCTAGAAGAAAAAGTGTTGGCACGGTTACGGCTTAATGCCACCATTTTAACCCACATAAAACCATATATGGAAAGACGCTTCCCACCGCACTGTGACATCTGTAATGCGGTGTTATCTATCAGTCATATCATCCTGCGCTGTCGGCGATTTATTCGTGAACGTGCTTCACTTATAAATTACTGCGGCGCAGTAGATGTCCCCTTCACCCTTTCCACCATCCTGGGTGATGGGGACATTGTTATGACTGATAAATTGATGGCTTTCTTGAGAGAGACCGGACTGATCAGAGTGATGTGACTTTTTTACTGTGTGGTTATGGTTTTTATGAACAGTAAATATGTATATATTGTAATATTAATTAGGGTTGACAGTTGACATATTTTAAATAGTTCCTCCTCCCACCGATCTATTTCTAATATAGATGTCCCCTACATTAAACCAAGTTCCTCGCCTGACAGTCACCAGCTGATGAGTGCAAGTGTGCAATATAGGAAGGTATTGGGCACTTGCAGTCGATGGTGGTATGCTGGGCGAGGTTCTTCACTTTTTGTACAAATTATGTAAATACATTATACTATCTCGCTTAAGTTATTCTAATTAGGGACGACAGCTGACGTATATGGAAATGTTCCTGACTCGTCTGGTTCCCTTTCATATATTGATGTCTCCTATATTAGGTTGTGCCTCGACTGACAGTCACCAGGTGATGAGTGCAGGTATGTAATGTAGAAAGGCATTACATATCTGCAGTCGATGGTGTTCTCTTGGTCGAGGCTTTTTGAATATTAGTGTAGGGCTAGTTATTTGTCTCTTAGGATTTAGTATAGGGTAGTGATTGGTCTGTTAGGTGGTTAGTTTTAGGGTCTTTAAATTAGGTATTTTTGTTTATAAGTAATATAAGGTTAAAAATATAAAAAAAATAAATAAAAATAATAAAAATAAAACTACAAAAAAATAATAAAATAAAAATTATTATATATATATGTACGTGTTCATGAAAGTGTATATGTTCATATGCATGGATGTGTGTATGTATGTAGGTATGTATATATATATGTTTGTATATATATGTATATATGTGTCAATATATATATATATATATATATATATATATATTTATATATATATATATATAAATATATATTTGCCTTAATGACCAGAGGCTCCGGCCTCAATGGTCGATAGAAAAAAAAAAAAAAAAAAAACTCATGTCAGATCACTTGCTAAAACCGCGTCAAAGAAATTTGGATTATTGTACAGAGTCTGTAGCCTAATTTCTTCTCTTACGAGCAGTTAGCTATAATTTATAAGAATCATGTGCGCTCTCAGGTAGAATAATGCTCACCCTTGTGGAATGGATGTGGTGAAGTTGCACTAAAACTAGAGAAAATTCGGAACAAAGCTCTTGGGATTATTAATAACCCTGGCATTGCAAATAAGTACCTCC
This sequence comes from Coenobita brevimanus, assembly GCF_032717465.1. Taxonomy (NCBI): domain Eukaryota; kingdom Metazoa; phylum Arthropoda; class Malacostraca; order Decapoda; family Coenobitidae; genus Coenobita; species Coenobita brevimanus. Next base: position 16,388,282 of record NC_137027.1, read on the forward strand.
CCTACAAGTAAGAAAGAATGTTGCCTCCCTTGCATTATTTTAGTTACTGTAATTTTATGGCCAATGCCCAGACGAAGTTGCGTCCATTGTATCCTACCATCTCCCCGTGCCTTCCCTCGTGCTGCACGGGCACCTGGCAGCGCTCATAACTGGAATGTTGCACAGCCATATTGCAGTACTTCTGCCTATTTGAATTCTTTTATTCCCCGAACTGCATCTCTCTCTGCAACTCGCTTCCCCTGAGGTGTTTACCCCCAGACTTCAGCCAGCAGCTGTTCAAATCCAACTGTTACTGATTTTTCTATCAATGGAGGACATCAGTAATCTGGTGTATAGATTATATGATTTATTTGCTTCTCCTTTATCCTGTTATTTAATATATATATATATATATATATATATATATATATATATATATATATATATAAAGAGAGAGAGAGAGAGAATGAAAGAAACTGGTCATGCTGTTTGTAACCATTTGTAAAAATATGTAGTGCATAAGTATAGTATGTAAGTAGTTGTAAGTAGGATCCAAGTAGGGCGCCATCGCTTGTTATATCTGTGAGCACTTGCTATGTCTAGCTGATTCAAATTCTGCTGAACCATGAGTTTTGTGGCCGGGCCGCACCACCGTTCTAGCCAGTGAGAGCCGGGCAGTAGCAGTTAGCGATGGGCTGGGTTGGACATGGGTGGTGTCAACGGTTGCTGTGTGTAGATATAAGGCGGTGTTTAATATATTATCAGAAAACTCGTCCGAGACTTTGACTTCACCTACGACTGGCGTCAAGGGGCATTAACATTTGGTGGAAAGCGAGTGGGATAATAGTGATTTCAGGTCTTCTGTGGGCAATCTTGGCTGTGTCTGTTTTCCCACGCTGCTGTTCTTCCCACGATGACACACAGTCTATCTCCACCCCAGCCTCCAGCCCTTTTTGCAGTCTTGGTGTGGAATCATCTTAGCAGCTTTGATGTGGTTTTGGGTTTTTTCCTCCACACAAACACCCCACTTACCACCACACCACTACAGCCACGTAAGCCTCCTGCTGCTATCAACCTACAACCTGCCTTCGCCTGCCAGTCCTGTGTGACCTGTTGTATGGGTTAGTTTCAGCCCCCACAAACTCCAACCCAGACCCCACTCCAGGAAGTAGCCCCCAACCGCCGCCCAAAGCCGTTACGTCATCGCTATCCCCACCCACCAACAGACCGACGTCACCCAGGGTGCGTGGCCACTCACAGTCTCACACTGCGCTACGTCACAGTCTCTTGCTCCTATCAGCTCCTTGTTCCGCCCAGTGCTTAGGCGCCGCCCAGTCACGTCACGAACACTTCCAACCAATCATCGCTGGCGGGGAAAGGAGACACTACGACATTACGATACGAGAGCCAAGCTTTTGCACGGAACACATATATTACTACAAGTATTTTTATGCATTTTCTCATTCCATCACATTAATCGATTTCTTTCTACAGAGAAGCCAAGCTGTCTCTATATATTGTGGTATTTTCACCATTTACTCTTATTCATTCATTGCATTTTTGTCCCTCATTTTTCATTCAGTCAGAATTTTTCGTTCACTCACTCCTGCTTCATCCCATTTTCTCCCAATTATACTCATGTTCAGCTGTAAGTAAAGCATTCATTTTCACTCATATTCATTGTATATTAATCATTTCTTATATATATATATATATATATATATATGTATATATATATATATATATATGTATATATATATATATATATTCTTTCATTCGTTCATCCATTTGTTCATTTATTTTCATTTACTTCCTATTCTATTAGTCATTTTTTTAAAGGGTAGATCTCTCCCCTATTGAATCTGATAGTGACACAGATAACCCTGTATGTGGTGATAATGTAACTCTTCGTAGTGGCAGATCTTACAGTAAACCAACCCTAAGTTCCCTACCTGTTTCTACTACGCCTACTCATGTTACTCCTACCCTAAATCCAGATATATCAACTCCAGATACTGTATCATCTTCTCCAGCTGATTCTCCTGAAGCCACACAGCCTTCACAGCCTTTATCCTTCCCTTCTACTGCACATACACCACCACTAACCACGACACACACCACTACCGCCACGACGCATCCCACACACCGTCTCAGTTTACTACTGTGCCTACTTCCTCACCTTCGCGGTCTCACCCTCTTCCTACGATGGCGAATCAGAACCCTCCACCTCCCCAGTCCATATAATTATATGGATGATGTTAACAGACCCAAATTTACAGGAGAGGATGGTACAGTTTCCATTTACGACTTCCTCAGAGAGGTCGAAAATGACATTCGTAATCGGCAAATCACAACTGAACCCTTAAAAGTTTCTTATCTGCTGAGTCGACTGCATCAAGGCAGGTCACTAATAGGAGCCGCTATTCTTGCGGGGCACTTCGAAGATTGCCAAACGTTTGACGCGTGTCGCCAACAGTTAATTCAACTTTGTTGCCAGATTCCAATGCTGCATCTCTTATAAGGTTGACAAGCCTTCTCAAGCAAATGGAGGAGGACATGAAGGTACCTCCCCAACATGCAAAGGTAATTTAGACAGCCACTACTATAAGGGCAACGAGTTCAGAGCTGCGCCAATTGTTCAGTGGTACTCAATGGGTAACCGAAATTAATGGAGTGCTTATGGTTTCACTAAATAATTTTGCAGATTTGTTCGGTTACTTTAGATTTCTTAACTGGCTTTCTGACAACCAAAAACAAATAGCACTACAACTTGGCTTTAACCCCGGAGACAAAATAGTTAACATTTCCAAGGCCATAATAGAAAGGTCAGGATCAGACATCATTCGCCAGGTCGCTTCTTACACCTCAGCCTCTCATTTTGCAGGTGGTACTGCGAGAGTACTACACACCAGCATTACTTCATCTGATTCCTCTCGTTCGTGGCCAACTACAAAAACCAAACCTAATAATTCGAAGTCGTGACAAATCAACTGTGCGACGAATCAAACAATCCTCAAGTGTGTGCTGGCACTGCGGTAATGTAGGTCATCGAGAGTCTAGCTGTGCACACAAAGAAAAACGTGTCTGCTCACGGGAACGACAGTGCACACACTCACGGTCCTGTCATCTAACATGCAAATATCACAAGAATAGCACAACTCAGTCCACTGACGAGTGTCGTTACCTTAAGAGCCGTCAGTCGGGGGAAGAGGAGCGCTCGGATTAGAGAAATGTAACCTAGCAGCAAAAGATCCGCCGGTGTCTGAAAATAAGGTAACAGATAATCAACTCCCCATTTGCCAAGTAGGACCTATAACATCTTTAGGCCTAGTCGTTCTAGGATGGAGCGAAGGGGTACAAAACTCTTCCTTTACGGACTCTGGATCTATGGTAAACCTGATCTCAGATACCTCTGTAAACAACATTAGGAAAATAACTAAAAGAGTTGGGCTCCTCAAACCACCTGACATTTGCCTATGCGGCGGTGGATGGCTCAGAATTTCAGATCAAAGGAAAGATCACACTAGAAGTACAACTTGATAAAGCTTTAAGACCTTTCGACGTGGAGTTTCATGTCACTAATAATCTAAAATATCCAGCGGACACTCTTATTGGCTTTTCGACAATGGCTCAACAAGCTATTGCTCTCCTCCCTGCTTCTCGTACCATAGATATCAATGGTTTCCCAATATCTAGTATGGAATATCCACGTCCGGTACTTTCCCAAACACACTCAGTTGTTCAGTCTCACGTGATTCCAACATTACTCGAGAGTAAACAGGTACACACACTGTTACCTGAACAGCCAAGTTCACTACCATCTAGTACTACACCCTCTGAGCATTCAGCTGTGGATCGTATCAACCCCTCTAACAGTGGTACATTTGCCGACTCAGACGCTTCTCATTTAACTACCTAACATAGTGTGAGTGATGTTTTACAACATGCAGAGACAAGGTGTGCAGTAACATATCTGTGCACAATTTTGTTGCCGCACAAATTTACCAAAGTCTCTGTTCGTGTTGTGGGTGCGAAAGCAGGAGTGGATGTACTAACTTTACCTGAGACGTGTCGTGTGAATGGCTTAGCTTATGAGTCGGCGTTGTGTACGGTGCTAGAGGATGGTTTATGCTACTTGTACCTTGCCAACTGTACTAATGCTCCACTCAAGTTACAAACGGGAACACAGATTGGTGACTTCTTGGTATACCCAGCAGCCGTACGTGTACGCTAAGATTTCCCATGCCCTGTTGCCGATGTGTGCTCAGTTACTCAGTCCACAGACAATCCATCTAACCTTGAATCTCACGTGAAACAGAGTGATTAGCCAGAATACAGAGGTCAATTACTTAATCTCTTGCGAGACTATCGCGAAGTCGTAGCCCTACCCGGTGAGAATATGGGCAAGACAGATTTAATAAAGTGTCAAATTACATTACAGCCCGGAGCTCAACCGGCATATATACCTGCCTACCGTTTACCACACAGCCAACGTCAACAAGCTGATCGTCTTATTCAGGACATGTTGGATAATGAGGTCATTGAACACTGATAGTCCATGGAACAGCCCGCTATTTCTGGTTCCAAAGAAAGGTGGTGAGTTATGACCAGTGATAGATTACAGACGCGTGAATGCACTGAATGTCCCGGACAGATTTCCAATTCCTGTACTCACTAATTTGCTGGAATCCTTAAGCAAAAACAATTGTGTTTTCTCCCTAGATCTTTTAAGTGGTTACTGGCAAGTGGAAATGGAGGAATCATCTCGTCTTATCACTGCCTTCAGTACTCCATCCGGGCATTACCAATTCCGTAGACTTCCATTTGGTTGAGAAATGCACCGTCAGCGTTCATGCGGCTAATTCATACAGTTTTCGCCGGCATGATAGGTCACTCAATTTTTTGCTTATCTAGATGATGTCATAATCGCTAAACACTCGGTGGAGGAACACTTAGAAAAATTGGCCGAAGTGTTCACTAGACTCAAACGAGCTGGACTTAAGATCAAACTATCAAAGTGTGACTTTTTTCGTAAGAAACTCCAATTCCTTGGACATGTTGTTGACGCTCACGAAATTCATACGTCAAATGACAAGGTTAAAGCCGTGACAAATTTCCCACCTCCAACCAACACCGATGCTGTACTCAGTTTCCTCGGTCTCAGTGGCTATTACAGCCGATTCATTAAGAGGTACGCCCAGATAGCTGCGCCTTTAACAAAATTCCTAAAGAAGGATGCGTCTTTTGTGTGGGCTGATGTACAGGCAACCGCATTTACAACACTGAAAAATGCCCTAGCGAAATCCCCAGTTTTGGCATTCCCTGATTATTCAAACCCATTTCTTCTCTGTACTGATGCTTCTGGAGTAGGCCTAGGTGCCGTTCTCATGCAAAATGACTCCGAAGGGAAGAAACGTGTCATTACCTATGCCAGCCGTGTGCTAAACTCAGCGGAAAAGAATTACAGTGTAACTCATTGGGAAGCCTGGTCTCTAAAAAATTTTTGCGACATCATCTACGGTTATCCTGTTCACATTCAAACAGACTATCTTCCCTTATGCGACCTGTTTCGGGGACGTAGCCTTACCGGTCAACTTGTACGTTTGGCAGTCACTGTGAATGACTATAATCCGACATTTGAATACGTTCCTGGGAAGTCCATTGTTGTAGCCGATGCCCTCTCGCGGCATGTAGCCAGAGTCTCAACCGGTTGCGATGTAAACTTGGCGTTCAGTAATGACACACTGCATAGGTTCCAGCGTGTGGACCCCATATGGTCACAGGTCATATATTTCTAGAGTCAGGTGATGATTCTTCTCTGCCAAAGTTACCAGTCCCTGTATCTGATTTCTTCCTCAACAATGAATTGCTCTATAAACACTCAGCACTGAAAGGTAACAACATACCTCATCGCGAAGTTGAGGAACTAGTAATTCCAACAGACCTAATTCCTGCTGCTCTTCATTTAATCCACGACTCCCCTCATGCATCACACCCTGGCAAAGACAGAAGCTTACGGCAAGCACGTCTGTCATATTATTGGCCCACTATGCGAAAGGATATAGAAGTGCACTGCGATGCATGTCTATCATGTGCCCGTCATAAGGGGACAACCTGTCAACCTGCTCCTATATTGCAGTACCCAGTACCATCAAAACCTTGGCAAACTGTCTCTTGATCTTCTGAAGCTGCCTCGTACAGAATCTGGCTTCGTCTATTTATTAGTGGAAGCCGATAATTTCTCTAGATTTGGTATCTTAGTTCCAATGCGTGAAAAATCTGCTAACGCAGTGGCACATGCCTTTATTAATTCAGTAATTTGCCCTTTCACAACACCAGAAGTAATTTTAACTGATAACGGGTCAGAGTTCAATAATTCAGTACTGGAAGAAATTTGTCTTCGATACGGAATTAAGAAATGCAATATAGTGGCCCATCATCCAGCCTCAAATGGCCTAGTAGAGCGCCAGAATAGAAAGATATTGGACAGTCTGGATCACATGGTGGATCAGACTTCCACCTGGGACAAGTGGATTCCACAGGTAGCTGCTTCAATTAATTCATCCATCATTAAGTCAATTGGTGAAACACCATTCTTTGTAATCTATGGCTTTGACAAAAGACTACCTTATTCACTGTTGCAATCCAAACCGGATCCGATCTACAACTACGAGAACTACGTGCGAGTCCACTTAAACAACTTCCAAAAAATTCATACATACGTTCAGGATAATCTGGCCCTTACAAATGAGGAGATGGTACGTAAACAACATGCCGCTGCCACAGATGTTGCCATCCAAGTAAGTGACAGTTTTTACCCTAGATCATGACAGAGATTCAAAACTAAACAGTAAATTCTTGGGTCCCTTCCGTGTCATATCTCGTAAAGGTAATAAATTCGAATTAAGAGATCCGCACAAGGCAGAGACGACATGGGTGCATGCAGATGATCTCAAACGTGCATCAAAACGCATAGTCTTGGAGGAGCCACTAAGAGAGACCACATCTCCACAACAAATTCCTACTCAACCTTCTTCCTCTTCTCTAAGTCCTCCCCCTGACACTACTATTCATCCTTCCCGTACTGTTAATAACCATCGTGCCAAATTGCGTTCTGCCACTAAGGTTCTTGCATAACGTTATCATCTCACACTTTCGTTACCACCTGCATTAACATCACCTCTAACATCAACTCATTTTATAGGAAAGATGCTATAGGCCTACGTGCTGGCAGTGCTGACTCTAGTCGGGTCTGGATCGGGTGAGGACGATGGTGCCGTACGGCCCGAGGCCTTAGTTGGCGCAGGAGGCGAGGTAATGGTAGTGAAGGATGTATTCTCCTTACGCTACGACCTAGAGCCGCTGGCCGCCGTGGCCATCGCCCTGACTGACTTGGCACGTCAGCTAGAGGACCTGCAGGGACTCCTGTCAGATATTAAAAATCGACATCCCACAGACACATATTTGTACCCACTCTACCTACCCATCTGCTGGAAGTTAGATTATATTCATTATCAGTTCAATCATCTCCAAGACTCCTTCCCTTACCAAACGCCTGTGGGTCGCTCACGAGTGAAACGTGGACTTTTGATTTTGGAGGAGAAATTCTTAGCGGATTATTTGGTGTGGCGACTGCCCGTGACCGTGCATTTATTAGTACTTATAACCTTCTCTACCTTTCTAACATGGCCATGTCCTGTAAATATGTTTCTCTATTGTTACATTCAACTTCTTGAATTATGTAGTAATATCCCATTTATTAATAGTCCACGGTTGACTGTATACTCTGTCCACTTGCATTCTTGCCACATTATGACTTAATGCCTCAACCACTCTGTCAGGAGACATTTTTTTTATGAGGGGGAAAATTGTAACCATTTGTAAAAATATATAGTGTGTAAGTATAGTATGTAAGAAGTTGTAAGTAGGATCCAAGTAGGGCGTCACCGCTACCGCTTGTTATATCTGTGAGCACTTGCTATGTCTAGCTGGTTGAAATTCTGCTGAACCATGAGTTTTGTGGCCGGGCCGCACCACCTTTCTAGCCAGTGAGAGCCGGGCAGTAGCAGTTAGCGATGGGCTGGGTTGGACATGGATGGTGTCAACGGTTGCTGTGTGTAGATATAAGGCGGTGTTTAATATATTATCAGAAAACTCGTCCGAGACTTTGACTTCACCTATGACTGGCGTCAAGGGGCATTAACAAGCATTAACAATGCTACCTTTTGAGACTTAGGCAAGATTCTGCGCAGCTTAAATTTTCTGGTCTCAGTGATTTCAAAATATAGTTTTGTGAACAAACTGTATGTGATAAAAATATTTCAGATTAATTTCTTAATTCAGCGTATGGAAATTGATAAGAAACAGACAATTACACACACACACACCACACACACACACACACACACACACACACACACACACACACACACACACACACACCGCTCGCTGGTGCAGTGGTAACGTTCCCGCTTGCCAACTGGTGGACGGGAGTTCGCGCCTCGCTCAGGTTGCGAAAAGTTTCGCTGACGAAGTGGGTGGTTACTGTCCCCCTTGAGCAAGGGGACGGGTGTGTGGGTGTGTGAAGGTCACAGCCTTGCCCTTAGATCGGACTACATGAGCTCTCAGCTCCCTTCCGGGAGGGTAAAAGCTGACGATCACGACCATCAAGTGATCCTGACCGACCCGGTGAAAAAAATTACACACACATGCACACACACACATACGCACACACACAAACACACACACACACGTACATATATATATATATATATATATATATATATATATATATATATATATATATATATATATATACACACACAGTATAATTATATATAACTTACACGTGAGGGTTCCAGCATATTTGTGATAAAAAGCATTCTCCTATTTCGCTTAATCTTTTTCGTTCATTAGCTCTGTACATTACGAGCAAACAAGTGTATATACTCGTCAACATTACAGTGATAACTGACCTCCGAGAAACACCTCATGTAGAGAGGTGCCTTTCTGCCAGTGAAACTCCCTCCTATAGATCATATTGACTATGACGTTGATGATGATGATGGTACTTCTGCTGTAGCTGTTGCTGCTGTTGTTGTTGCTGACATCTATACGATAACGATGATGTCGACAGTAATGATGATGATCATAATAATGATAATGGGAATAAAGATGATGATGGTGATGATATTGGTGATGATTTTGACGATGTTTTAGATGACGGAGTTGGTGATGCTGGTGATGTTGATCTTGAGTTTCGGAATGATGTTGGTGATACTGATGATGATTATGATAATGGCATTGATGACAATGGTGTTAATGGTACTGTTGCTAATGAAAGTAAGGTCGTTGATGGTGCTAATGATGATGTAAAAGAACTACCGGTATTGACTGTACCCCCTGTATTCTCGGCAGGACCCTGGAGTTGGCATTTACTGAGGGTAGCGGCATCAGGAAAATGGACTCCGCTATGGTATTCGACGCAGTGGCCTCCAACGATATCGGTCACACCCTCGCCTGGACCTTCCTCAGGAACAACTGGGACGGGATTGCAGCATAGTGAGTTGAAGAGGAGATGGGCTGTATTTGTATGGTTCCGACGGGGTTTCGGGGATTACAAGAGACCCTGGAATTTGGAGGCAACTCGATGGCTCGGTTAATGGTACTAATAAAAACACTCACCTTAGTGGATAACCTAAATAGCTCTGAAAGTAGGAGTATTTAAGATGGCAGATTAGATGTGGAGGGGAACAGGAATATCATCCGTAAGTAATGTGTGGAATGATGAGGGAAATGTAGTGGTGGAGAGTGAGGTTATTAAAGACGCCTGGAGAGCACTATAACCGGTTGCTAAAAAGAGTTTGGAACAGGGATGGTTTGTCAATGGAACCAATGTTTCGTCCTTGGCCCTTGATTGATGCTGCTACTGTGAGCACAATGCAATTTGGAAAGGTGGCAGGCGTGTCTGGGTCGACTGCTGAAATGCTGAAGGCCTCAGGAGAAATAGGAGTGGGGTTAGTTACTGATTTAATGAACACGATTGTATACGACTACGTTGTTCCAGATGACTAGCTGAAGAGTGTGATTGTAGATGTGTACAAGGAGAAAGGTGATTCCCTGGAGAGTGGAAACTGGAAAGGCTTAAAGCTTTTGGCCTACATAATGAAGGTAATGAGGAGTCCTTGAAGGTATGATTAGAGAAAGAGTGAATGTAGTTGAGATGCAGTTTGGGTTATGCCAGGCAAAAGGACCACTGATACAATATTCATTATCCGCCAGCTTTAGGATAATTATATAGGAATGAGAAGGGCTCTGTATTTTGTTTTTGTGGATTTGGAGAATGCCTTTGACAGAGTCCCTAGTGATGGTGGTGAAGTGGCCAATGAGAAAGCATAGGATCGAGGAGTGGCAGGTTAGAGTGGTTATGACCACGTATATGATTGCTCGCACCCGGATAAGCATCAATGGAGCTATGAGTTTCCGTGAATATAGGCGTGATCAGGGATCAGACATGAGCCCCATATTGTTTGTCGTGATGCTTGAAGCTTTCCCATGTGACTTCAGAAATGGACTCCCACGGGAGATGTTGTATGCTGATGACTTGGTGTTGACTGCAGAGAATGAAAGGGAGGCGGAGGAAAGATTCAGGAAGTGGAACGACGGAATGGGCACAAGGGTTACAGAGTAACTGTGGAATAAATAAGTGATGATATCTAGGGCTGGTGGTGATACAATGAAAGCACAATTTGCGGTTTGCCACAAGGGTGTAGGAAGTACTGTATTTGTGATAAGTATGAGAGGTAGACTGAGATAATGTTCATTTAGTATGTGCAGTGTAAGATTGTGGAGATTGTCAGGCATGAAAGGACTGATCTTGCTGGTGAGTCTCTAGAGTGTGTGGGAGATTTTTGTTATTTGGGAGACATGTCATGTGCTGGAGGTGGGGCTGGAGCTAGGTCTGTGGCTAGAATGAGGAGTGGTTGGAAGAAGTTCAGGGAGCTGTTGCTTTTCCTGATTGAGAGGGCTCTCCTTCCGTGCTAAGGGATCTTTGTATGCAATATGTGTTAGGAGTGTAATGTTGTATGGTAGTGAGACCTAGGCAGTAAAGCAAGAGGATATTCGTAGGTTCAAACGTACAAAAAATAACAGTGATTAGATGGGTGTGTAACGCGTCCTTGAAGGCGAAGCCTGGAAGAACTAGATTTACGATTGAAGAATTGAGAGGAAGAATGGGGCTGGAGTGTATTCGTGCTGTGATAAGGATGGAGGATGACAATTCTGTGCGAAAAGTGAGAAGTGTGAACGTCACGGGTAGGATTGCGGGAGACAGACCGAAAAAGCCGGGAACGAGGTCATTGACATAATGTGACTTCAGGGAGACGGGACTGAATAGAGAAGCTGCCAAAGATCTTACAGCATGGAGAGCGCCATAAGGTGTCCAAGGCCGATGCATGTAAGCATATTGGAGCCTTTATAAATGATACGATATGATTCCTTTGACTTATCCTCAGTTGAATAAAGTAATCTGGCGTTAGGTAATATCAAACGCCAAAGCTATCCCTACCATTGGAGGATTAGTAGTGGGCCGTTCAAATAATCAAGTCGCGTCCAAGTGAATTCGGGAGCAGTATGAGGAAAATCGCTGACCAAAGAGTGGTACTTCAATATGTAAGAGCAAATCGATGACAGCAGTAGATGCCTATAGAGTTATGATCAGACAGTCGGATGATAAATGATAGATATTTATATGATTTTTTCTTTATAATAATATACTTCTTGCTTGTTAGTAACTTAGTAAAATCCGGAGGATAAATGATAGATATTCATATGATTTTTTCTTTATAATAATATATTGATGGGTTTTGAAGCGTCAGTTGCTTTGACGGTAAGCAGACAGCCTGGTAATTACGAGTGGTTAGAAAACTATTAGATGTTTATAAAAAAGTAAATGAATTAGTAAGATGACAAATGGCGGATGTTACCAAGTTACTAACAAGCAAGAAGTATATTATAAAGTCGCGTCCAAGTGAATTCGGGAGCATTATGAGGAAAACCGTTGATCAAAGAGTGGTACTTCAATCTGTAATAGCAAATCGATGACTGTAGTAGATGCCTAGAGTTATGATTAGACAGTCGGAGGATAAATGATACATATTATATGATTTATTCTTTATAATAATACACTGATGGGTTTGGAAACGTCAGTTGTTTTGACGTTAAGCAGACAGCCCTGTGATTATGAGTGGTTAGAAAACTATTAGGTTTATATAAAAGTAAATGATTTAGTAAGATGACAAATAGGGGATTTTACTAAGTTACTAACAAGCAAGAAGAGCTGAAGGGAATGAATGGTCATGATGATGTTTCTGGATAAATCATAGACCCTTTAGGGGGTGTGGGTGTTATACGTAGACTACCACATATAAATTTCAATCAGCTGATGAAAACCTCTACCCCCTAAAAGGGGAGATACAGTCTCGAGCTAGTCCTCTACAGGTAAGGTAATAGCTTGAGTATTTTATTTTGGTCACTGATTACGAGCGAACGAGCGAAGCAAGCGAGAGATGTTTACTCTCATTTAAGTTTGGAAGTGAGCTGCCCGACCCGACCCTACCCGACCGTCACTCTAATTAGAAGCTAATAATTTTACTCTTATGTGAAGCAGCGCTGAAGTTCTTTCTGCATATGATACATTTCATTGTGTTTTTTTATCAACAAAAAACTCACTCATGAAGGCGGAGGAACCCCCTGGGATTTCGAGTTTTCCAAGGAGGTGTTCATCTTTAGTCGGTGAAAGCCTCAGTTACGAAATCAAATTTAAACAGATTTTCCGTCGTAATACTGTGTTTTTTGGCATCAGTTCTAGCAACTAAACATCGGAAATTTTGCCTCTAATTTTACTTTAACGTTTTTGCTATGTTTGATGGTGAAATCACCATGGGAAAACACCCCATTTGTGGCTTTAATTATCTCATCATTAACAGAGTCCTCATCGTTCCAGTTTCGTCTACAAGGCAGGTTGGCAGCAGAGATGAATGCTATTGCGCCCCGCTTTACACCAGCACTCGCGTACCACTGGAACCTATGTTGCTCAAACAAACCCTGAGCTATATTAAGAACTTTGGTTTTCTTGGCTTCGTAATATGTGCATCACAATATATGGAGTAGATGGGAAGCTGTTGAATGTTGTGAAGAGTATATATGATGGTGCTAAGGCTGCAGTGCGTGTGGATGGTGAACTGAGTGAATTTTTCTTTTTGAAGTTTGGGTTGAAACAGAGATGTCATGTCTCCATGGTTGTTCAGTCTGTACATGGATGGGGTAATAAAAGATACAAGGTAGGGCAGTGGATGTTGGAGTGGCCCTAGTGAGAGAGGGTAGTGTTTGGAAACTCCCTGTACTGTTGTTTGCGGATGATACTGTGTTGTTAAGTGAAGACGAAAGGGAGCTGCAAGGCTTGGTGGATGAGTTTGGGAGAGTGTGTAAGAAACAGAATCTAAAGGTGAATGTAGGGAAGTCAGTGAATGTACAGTGAGGTTGAATGGTAAGGAAATGGAAAATGTGAGTACGTTTAAGTACTTGGGGAGTGTGATGAGTAAGGATGGAAGTTTGGAGGGTGAAGTGCTTGAAAGGGTACAACAAGGAAGAAAGGTTGCTGGTTCCTTGAAAGCAGTGATAAGGAACAGGGAAGTGAGCATGGAAGTGAAAAAGTTACATGATAGTATTGTGATACCAACTCTAACTTATGGCAGTGAAGCTTGGACGTTCTTGGAAGGACACAAGTCAAGAGTGAGAGCAGAGGAAATGAGTTATTTAAAAGGAGTCTTTGGAGTCACATGGAGAGACAGGCTGGCAATTGAGGAAGTGAAGGAGCGTTGTGGTGTGGATGTGATAGGAAGCGTTAGGAGGAATACACTGAGGTGGTTTGGCCATGTGGAGAGGATGGAGGGTGAGAGACTGACAAGGAGAGTGTATGTGAGTGAGGTGAGGTGGAGGGGGGAGAGGGAGGGGGAGGCCGAGGATGAGGTGGAGGGATGGAATGGAGAGGTATATGAGGAGGGGGGTGTGAGTTGGGAGCAGGGCAGTGAAATGGCGAGGGACAGGGCGACGTGGAGGCGATTTGTTTGTGGCCACCCCATAAGGGATTATGGCGTCTGGCAATAGATAGATATAGACAATACTGAATGAGCGAATGTAAATATAATCATTATCCGAAAATCATCCCGGGAGATCTCATCCATGGGAAACGCCCTGTTTCTTGCTTTCATCCTGATATACTGTATCAGGGAAATTGTGATAACATGGCGCTCGTTGGTTCGTCACGCGCTCACAAAGCGCACTTTACTGATAGCATATCCATATCAACACCACTGAACTCCTTCATTTCTTCGTTTGCTTGTCTGGTTCTCCACCTAACTCCACAAGCTCCTCTCAAACTACTCATTTCCACTGCTCTCACTCTTGACATGCGACCTTCCAGCAAGGTCTAGCTTTCACATTCATATGTTGGACCGGGGATCACAGTCCTGTCATGCAGCAATTTTTTAATTTTACTTCCATGCTGACTTTTCCATTACTTACCACTGTTCACAGCGAACCAGTAACCTTTCCCACTGAACCCTTTCATGGACTTCATTCTCTAAACAACCACCCATACTCATCATTCAACTTAAACATTTCAAGGCACTCATTCTCCACTTCCTGGCTATCCAGCCAGACTATGCACTCCCTGACTTCATTTTTCTCAAAGACCATAACTTTACTCATAACTACATTCACTTTTAGATTTCGTTTGTTACACACACTCATTCATCACGTCTTGCAACTCCCGTTCATCTTCATTTAACAATCAGGCTATGGTATTATTATCAAAAACCATACAGGTGATTTCCATACCCAATCATATCTCACGAAACACAGTCTAACATGTACTGCCTTATCTTGTATTTTTCTTATTACACCATCCATAGATAATATTGAACAACCATGGAGGCATGACACATCTCTGTTTCAGTTCAACATTCAAATGAAAGAAAAAAGCTCACTTTCTACACACATTACGTCCTCTGCTCAGTCTTAACTACAGTACTCAAGGAAGCAAAATTCAGCAACTTCCCATATATTTTCAGCACCTTTCATATTCCTTCTCCATTTACTTCTTCATATACTTTCTCCATAATCCATGAAGGGATCGTAGACCTTTTGTCCGTTCTCCAAGAACTCTTCCAGTAAACATCCTAGAACGAGTATCTGATCTACAAATTCCCTCCTTTTCATAAAGCCCCCTTCTACCTCATGAACTGTTTCCTTGGATACCTTTCGTATTTCTGTCAAGTATTCTACAATATATATTTCATTAAACCATTTGATTGCCACTTACTTCTTTCCACCAGGGGAACTGTAATACCTGACTTCCATTTCTTTTGAGATCTGCCTTCCTATAGTGCCAATCTCCACAACTTTCATGCTTATTCTTTTCCCCCTATCCCAACTTTTGCTGCGCAGCCCATCAGTTATTTGAGTCTTTCTCCATTTTAGCTTTCGTCAGTGCCTCACACACTTTCATTCTACTGGCATTTTCCTCCATTCTTTTCTTTTTTCTTCTCTCACATATTTCCCAGTCACTTGCACTTGCACTGTTTTATTTCTCTATAATCAAAAGCTTCTTAAAATGTTCTCCCCATCTGATCGTTTTCCTTCTCCTCTCCACCAGCATCCTACTATTTTTATATTTCACCCCTCTTCCACCTCCCTTTTTACCCTGTCTTACATTCTTGACCTCATTTCAAGACAAGTTCTTACATTTCCTCCGTTTTATATTCAGACTACTTTAAAATTCACCCATTTTTTTTGTATAACTCCCTTGCTAATCTCTCCGGTTTCTTATCTTTTTAGCGTACAGCTCTTTTCCGTCTCTTCATATCGTTTTTTCCTCTACGTCCCCTCCAGTCATTTTATGTTTCCTTTAGTCCACGACTCTATTTTCCCATGTTCATTTCACCATGTTGTTCCTTTCACTGCCCTACATCTTTTCACCCCGTACAGTGCTTCACATGCTACAGAGATTTCTTCATGTGCCTTCTCCTCCATTTGCTCCAGGGCTCCTGACCATAATTATCTACCCATTCGCTCCTCCACTTCTCTCTCTCTCTCTCTCTCTCTCTCTCTCTCTCTCTCTCTCTCTCTCTCTCTCTCTCATTTCTCTCTCTTTCTCTCTTTCCCTGCCTCCTCCTTTCTCCCTTTCTCTCTCTTTATCTCTTTCCCTCTCTCTTTCTTTCTCTTTCTCTTTTTCTCTCTTTCTCTTTCTCCTCTCTCTCTCTCTCTCTCTCTCTCTCTCTCTCTCTCTCTCTCTCTCTCTCTCTCTCCTTCTTCTTCTTCTTTTTGACCTACCTCCTGTACCTGCTGTACTTTCTTTGCAGCAGCTACTTCGAATTCACTTGAGACAAGTGAAATACAAGAAATGCCCTCTTGTATAAACGCCTCCTTGTCTTTATCCTTTATTTGTTTTACCTATTCTCCTCCCATAGCAAGACGCCTTAATCCTGGAAGGAATGACCACAAGCGAATCGCCTCCATGTCTCACATATATTGTATATCTCTCCACCGCATCCCTCCATTGTATCCTTGGCCTTCCGCTCCTTATCTTCCCCTCCACCTCACTTACATAATCTCCTTGCTTAATTTCTCACTCCCCATTCTTTCCTCAAGCCCCAACTTCGCTTCAACGATTGTCTGTATGTCTTTCAACGAAATTCCACATGCTCCGCTCAGATAACTAATTTTCTGTCTTCTCATTCTTGATTTGTGTCCTTTCAGTAGAGTTCAAGCCTTACGTCCATATAATATAGTTAGGATCCTAATTCTGTCATTTGTTAACATGGTTACCTGAACAAATTTTTAACCACCCACCTACCTCGTTCACAGCTATGGCACGTTCAACAGCCTGTCGTCTCTTATCGTCTCAGCCACAAGAGAGTTCAACACGGAGGTGGAGCGAGATGAGGTGAGAGACAGACAGACAGACAGACAGAGGGGGGAGAGGGTAGTACGGTCTCAATTTCTGACAGTTTAGGTGAAGCCCACCATAACAAACATAATTAGCTTCCTTTCCACGGTGACGAATGTGCTGTGTAGTACGACTGAAGGAAACATAAGGAGAGTGAAAGGCGCAAATGTTAGTGGGATTAGGAATGATAAAAATAACAATTAATGTCGATAAAAATAGTGACGGTGGACAGGAATACCATCCTTCAGGTAGCTGTGGTGTTAGTAATGGTAGCTGTAGTAGTGCTGGTGATGGTAGTGGTACCTGCGATGGTGATGGTGGTGGTAGCTGTGGGGGTGGTGTTGATGGTGGTGGTAATTGTCGTGTTGATGGTGGTGGCTGTGATGATGATGGCTGTGGTGGTTGTGGTGGTAGATGTGACCGTTGTGAATGAGGTGGTGGTTGATGTGGTGCTGATGGTGGTAGCTGTGATGATGATGGCTGTGGTGGTGGTGATGGTAGATGTGATCGATGTGAATGTGATGGTGGTTGATGTGGTGTTGGTGGGGGTGATGGTGGAGGATGTGGTGTTGGTGGGGTTGATGGCAGAGGATGTGGTGCTGCTGGTGGAAGTGGCAGTGATTGTGGTGGTGTTGGTGGTGGATGTGGATCTGGTGGTGGATGTGGTACTGGTGGTGGATGTGGTGTGATGATTATATTGGTGGTGGCAACTGTTCTGAAACGGCTACCATTGGGCATGTGCTTAGCTTACTCCAAAGTGAAGTGTATTTCTGAGTCGGCTCTAATTTAGACAAGTGCTGAGCTGCCTGATATGGCCCCGAGGCTCGTGAGTGAGTGTCTGTGCTCATACATTATATCATATTATATATATATATATATATATGATACCGGGTATATATATATATATATATATATATATATATATATATATATATATATATATATATATATATATATATATATATATATATATATATATATATATATATATATATATATATATATATATATATATATATATATATATATATATATATATATATATATATATATATATATATATATATATATATATATATATATATATATATATATATATATATATATATATATATATATATGTTACTATATTGTTACAGCCCGGGGCTATTACGAAAAGACCACAAGGCAGCCTTAGATGGTCGGCCTCCACTGCGTTGCAAAAATAACGCAGACCCCGGCACTGACACTCCGCAAACTAGAGAAAAACTGCACAACGGAAAAACTAAAACGCAACACTCTGTACTTTGACTAACAAACGGAACAGCCTACTTATAGATCTAGCCTACTATCGTCACTACCGGAAGTAATACCGCCCGAGACAGTATACAGGAACACCTCCCACTTACTTCCGGTGGTGACGACTTTCTACTTAACCCGTGTCCAAGGGGGAACGCAGTTGACGGCTCACGATAGTTCTCACTAGCCTTGTGCAAGTAGATGGGATTAAAATGTGTAGGGGTTAGGGGTGTGTGTGTGTATGTACGTGTGTTGGGGAACGTTAATTAAGGCAGCGAGAGACTACGGTGAGCCAGACTGGCCCTCCAAAGACAACAAGGTCACAAAAACAAATAAAATAACTACTTCCCTCAGTCAGCAACAAAAGAATAAAAATAAACTTAAATGAAAACGCCAGCTCGGCATAAAAATGACTGGGGAGAGAGAGAGAGTGTACAAACACCCAATACTGAAGCTGGTTGGGAAGAGACTGCACCGACGCCAGGCTCGTGTGCAGTCAAGCGCGAACGCATGAATCAGATTGATTAACAAGGAACTTAAATTCGTGCCCCTCTCTCTCTCTCTCTCTCTCTACAATGAATTGGTAATTCTAATGCAAGCAAAACATCATTAAATATACTGGTAGCCCACATAAGACAATCAAGATAATCAAATGCATACTCAGCATGGTATGAAATAAAATTGCCCTCAGTGGCAGGAACGAAAGAAACAAAAGAACTTGTAACACTCGCTAATTTAACCTCCGCGAATGACACGGATACATACTGCATAATCCCCTAGCCCAGCTGTAACGGCTGCACCCATGGGAACGGAAAGGCGGACAGCGTAACACGCCCTTCCCCAAGGGAAAATTTTGAGCCCTGGATCAAAATTTTCGAATCAAGACCCTGACCCCTCCCTGGATAAACAATCAGCAATTACGTTATCAGTCCCTTTAATATGCCTAACTTCTAAATTGTACTCTTGCAAAAGCAAACTCCAGCGGGTCAAACGCTGGTTCTTAAATTTAAACTTGTTCAAAAACTGCAGGGGATGATGGTCTGAATAAATCTTGATCACAGGGCCAAAAGGGGGCAGGTAGACAGCAAAGTGTTGCAGGGCCAGGATAATCGCTAATAACTCCTGCTCTATGACGGAATAGTTCTTCTGGGCTCTATTAAACTTCTTTGAGAAGTATGATATGGGATGTTCAACCTGGCCCTCATCCGGCTGCATCAACACTGCTCCTACCCCTACTCGGCTAGCATCAACTGCCAGCACAAAAGATTTGTCAAAATCTGGTGCACGCAATATAGGGTGGTGGCACAGCAGAGACTTAACCGTAGTAAAAGCTTGCTCACACTCGGCTGTCCACTGCCAGTTCTTATCCTTGCGCAATAAGTCAGTAAGAGGGGCAAGCACTGTGGAGTAATTTCCAATAAATCTTCTGTAATAGCCGATCATGCCCAAAAATCGCTGGAGGGCACGGCGACACTGGGGTGCTGCAAAGTTGGAAATGGCATCCACCTTAGCCCGAGGTGGAGCCACTTGCCCATGTCCTACAACAAATCCAAGGTACTGGACCTTAGCACGTACGAACTCGCACTTGTCCAAGTTGACTACTAAGCCAGCTTCCTCCAACCGCTTAATGAGCATTTCCACATGATCAAGGTGCTCCTCCCACTTGGTGTCATACACAATGACATCATCGATGTAAACGACACAATTAGGTATGCCATCCACCACTTTATCCATAAGCCTCTGGAAAGTGGCTGGAGCATTCTTCAATCCATAAGGCATCACCTGGCACTGATATACTGCACCACTGACAACAAAGCTAGCCACTTGTTTAGCCCATTCCGTCAGCGGGACCTGCCAGTATCCTTTTACTAAGTCAAGTTTGGTGATATAAGTGGCATTTCCCACCTTGTCCACGGAGTCATCGACCCGAGGCAAGGGATAAGCATCGGTCTTAGACAGTGAGTTAACCTTCCGGAAGTCCACACACAACCTAACCTTCTCATCTGGCTTCGGCTGCAAGGTAACTGGTGAACTCCACTCACTGAAACTCCTCTTGATCAATCCATGGTCCAACATATACTTGATCTCATTATCGAGAGCTTTCTGTCTGATAGGGTTGATGCGGTAGGGAGCTAATTTTACAGGCTTACTATCCCCAACGTCAATGTCATGAGTAGCCCAAGTTGTCAATCCCGGTGAATCTCCAAAAACTTTCGGATGTTTCCATAATCTGTTGCACAGCTCTTCTCGCTTTACTGGATCAAGGTGTCTCAATTTCTCCACCAGAGCTGCATAACCATTGCCCTCCCATAGGTCAGCTGGTAACATCTCACCACGACTAAGCACTTCCTCCTGCTCCTCCAACTCACTACCAACCGCCAAAACTACAGGAGCGCTCTTATCCCTGGTTCCCTCAACGTCCACTCCAAAGTCACCTTCCAGGGACTGTGGCTGTAACCCTGGTCCACTACTCACATTACCGGCACCAACAGCTCCCTTCACAGCACGTTCCTTTGATGCCACGTCCTCCCTTCCCCGTCCTTCACATCCCAGGTGAGAGACATCAGCAGTCATCCCACAATGAGAATCAACTGGGCGGTAGTATGGCTTCAACATATTAATGTGGCACAACTGAGTACTCTTCCGCCTATCTGGGGTAACAATTAGATAGTCAAGTTCCCCAACTCTCTTCTTCACAATATAAGGACCACTGAATCTAGCCGCCAGAGGTTTTCCTTGCATGGGCAGCAGTGCCAAAACTTCATCTCCTTGCTTAAACTCACGACTTCTGACCTTCTTATCGTAATGAGCCTTCATTTTCGCTTGAGCCCCGATTACATCCAAGGGACCACGAACTCTGTGCCCAAACACTAACTCATTGGGTGAAAACCCTAATGACTCAGTTGGTACCTCTCTCACTGCAAACATAACAAAGGGTACCGCTAGGTCCCAATCCTTTCCACTATCATAGCAGAAGGTGCGCAGCATTGTCTTTAAGGTCTGATGATGCCTCTCCAGGGCACCTTGTGACTGCGGATGGTAGGCACTGGACAAAATGTGTTTGATGCCCAACTCTGTCATTGTCTGCTTAAACAAATTAGATGTAAAATTTACTCCACGGTCTGACTGCAACTCCTTGGGCAGGCCAAAATGAGTAAAGAACAGGATAAGTTGCTTGACTACTGACTTCGCCTGCATGCTTCTGATTGGTATAGCCTCTGGGTATCGCGTTGTAACATCCATTATGGTTAACAGATACTTGTTTCCAGCAGAAGTAGGAGGTAAAGGGCCCACGATATCAATGATTACCCGGGGAAACGGAGGTTCAACTGCAGGAATGGGAGTCAAAGGGGCCACAGGAAGAACTTGATTAGGCTTGCCCACTATCTGACACGTGTGACAGCTCTTGATGTATGCAGCAACTTGTCCCGGCATACTTGGCCACCAAAAGTTATATCTTAAGCGCTGCACTGTCTTCCTGTTTCCCAAGTGACCTGCTAAAGGTCCCTCATGTGCTAACTGTATTAACGGCACCCTATACTGCACAGGCACCACCACCTGCACTAACTCACCCACTCCTCCATCCACCGTGGCGCCAGTGGGCGTCCATCGGCGATGTAAAACATTGTCTTTAATCAGGAACTCCTCCTTACCACACTCCATACTTCTTTCTTCCCCTACTCGAGCAAACAAGGGCTTTAATGTTACATCCTCCTGTTGCTTCACCCTCAATTCTGCTGGCCCAACACCCGCCAGCTCTACTGAGGACTGAGATAAGGGACTGGTCGGGACACTGGATTGCGAAGGGCGATCAATCTCAGCGCCACCTCTAGTACACTCGACAGGGGGAAGAATGTCAGACTCCACACTGACATCATCATCACCTCTACCCTCAACAGTGACACTCTGTTCCTCAGGCGCATTTGACGGTGGTCCTGCATCCCCGCAGTCGACCCCAGCGTCCTGAAATTCTTCTAATTCAGTCGGTGGGCTGGGTTCAGTCTCCACACAGACACACTCAGCACCACCTCTAGTGTCCTGAGTGGGAAGTGGGGCGATGCCCATGCGCGCATTCCCACTCTCCTCACCCACCACAGCAACACTCTGCTCACTAGGTTCCTCCATTGGTGGCCCTGCCTCATCACAGTCGACCCCAAGAACCTGTGACTTCACCAGTTCTTCCTCCCGGGCTGCAACCTGTGCCATAGATCTTGTAATTGCACAGACTGGGAACATGGCTTCCACTTCTGCATCAACTTCAATACCAATTTCTGGGGCGTCAAAACACTTCTCTGCCACAACAACTGGTGGGGGAAGAGATGGAAATACTTTCTCCCCAGCCAGGTCGTTCCCCAGCAGAAAATCAACCCCCTCTACTGGCATTACATCAGCAACAGCTACTTGAGTTGCAGCCTGAACAATGGGGCAATCGAGTTCCACATGAACATAGTCATAGTATTCATCTGAGTTCATGCCTCTACACAGCACGTACTTCCCTGAGTTTACAGGCCCTCCAGTCACGTTTCTGCACACAGACTGTTGTGCACAGGTATCACGAACCACAGTAATTGGATAACTGATCCCATGAATTTTCACTGTGCCGTGACACATAAAAGGTTTACACCAGTCTAGGGACGATTTCTGAGGCAGTTCATCCGGAGGTGGCGTAGCATGTTGGGTAACTTTTTCAGCCTGAGCTGGCAGCGAGCACAGCCGGCTACACTCCAGCTTTCCACAGACTTCTCCCTCACCGTTACCACTCTCCCAACTCCTCTCGTTCACCTGACTCGAACCTACAACTAGTGCCACTGGTTTGGCATTTTGGGAGGCCTTCCACTTAGGGCAGTTTTTTTTTTTTTTTTTAAATAACAGAACGGAGGAAGGAAAAACAAATGGAGAAAAAAAAATAATCCATACACCAGATTACTGGTGTCCTCTGTTCATAAAATGTCTGTAACAGTTAGACTTGAAGAGTTGTAGGTTGAAATTTGGAGGAAAACAACTATGGGGAAGCGAGTTCCAGAGAGATGCAGTTCGGGGAATGAAAGAATTCTGATAGGCAGAAGTTCTGCAATATGGTTGAATGACATTCCAGTCATGAGCGCTACCAGATGCCCGTGTAGCACGAGGGAAGGCATGGAGAGGTGGCAACATGGACGCAACTTCGTCTGAGCATTTGCCAAAAAAATATCTGTAAAATAATGCAAGGGAGGCAACATTCCTTCTTACTTGCAGGGGAGGTAGTTTAAATGTAATGGCAGGGTTGTTAATGATTCTAACAGCTTTCTTCTGAATTTTGTCCAGTTGCCTTAATGCAACCTCTCCACAACCATTCCACAAGGGTGAGCAATATTCAAGCTGAGAGCGCACATGACTCTTATAAATTATAGCTAACTGCTCATTGGCGAAGAAGTTACGGACTCTGTACAATAATCCAAGTTTCTTTGAGGCAGTTTTAGCAAGTGATCTGACATGAGAGGTCCAGCTGAGGGCACTGTTAAGTGAGACACCAAGAATTTCAATACTTTTGGAGATGGGAATATTAGTAGCACTGAAGGTAATGTACGAGTCTGGCAATATCTGTCTATTAGTAAACTGTATATATTTAGTTTTACTAGCATTAAAAGAGACAAGGTTGTTTTGTCCCCATTCACTGATTGTAGATAGATCTTCATTTATGGAGATGGCTGTATTGAGTTGAGAGGTAGAGATATTAGACTTTGTAAATGGATGTCTGAGTGTGAATGAACTATGTAGTGTTGAGTCATCTGCATATGAGTGTATGGGATTGTGAGTGACAGATAAGAGATCATTAATATGAACCAGAAATAGGGTTGGCGCCAGAACTGATCCCTGCGGCACGCCGGCGTTAATTGAGTGGAAATTCGAATATACATCATCTACTTTTACTCTTATTTTCCTGTCACTAAGATAAGAAGAAATTAAAGGAACAAAAGACATTAGTCCATAGCAAGGGAGTTTGGACAGCAGGGAACGGTGCCATACTCTGTCGAAAGCTTTAGAGATATCAAGAGCTACTGCATGAGTTTCTCCAAAAAGATCTATTGATTGATGGATGGTATGAGTTAAGAGATTGAGTATGTCAATGGTGGATCTTTCGTGGCGAAAACCGTATTGTCTATCATTAGGCTTGATGTGCCCACTCTGTTTGCAAAAGTAACAAAGTAGCTTCGAACTGGATACGGGGCTCTTTCTCCCAAAATTCCTTTTCTCCTCTGAACTTCCCTTGGACTGATTCACGGGAGATTTATCCCAGGCAGGGCCACTCACAGTCCTCTCCCTGGAATACTGAAAATTAGCATACTTGACCCCCATACTCCGCAAGGCAAACACCCGGTCATCAGCCCACGTCGCTGCTTCCTTCACGGTCTTAAATCTCTTCTCCCTAATTTTAACACCAATTTCTTTGTCAGCCATGTTGGTAAAATGTTCCATCAAAAACAGTTCACGCACATCGTTATACGAAGTGGCGCTCTCACTCAGCAACCACTCGTCTAACCTCTCCTCCAGATACCTGACGTAGGCCATATAGGTGTCAGCAGGTCTTTTCCGAGCACAACGGAACAACAACCGATAAGCCTCTGGTCTAAGTTCATATGCCTTCAGGATGGCTGCTTTAAATTCATCAAAATCATCTACATCCTCAGGGCTCAACCTATTATACACTTCCAAAGCTTTTCCCTTCAGCACATTAGATACCAAGCCCACCCAGCGCTGCCTGGGTCACTCAAACTCCCTAGCCTTCTTCTCAAACCTGACAAACCATTCTGTCACCTTCAACTCATCAAATGCTGGCACTAATTTTAGACTCCTTGAGAACCAACTCTCCCTATCCTCTGCACGGCCTGAGGTTTGGGTTTCTGAAGTTGGAAGGAACAATAATTGTGGGGCAGCGGCCTTAGGTTCCTTCTTCCTCGCATAAAATAATATATATACTGTATATATATATATATATATATATATATATATATATATATATATATATATGCATGTATACGTGTATATATATGTATATATATGTATATAGATAGATAGATAGATTCAGATACATATATAGATAGATAGAAATATAGATAGATAGATAGATATAGATATAGATGGATATAGATATATATACATATATATACAGTATATAGATCGATAGATAGATAGATAGATAGATATAGATAAATATAGATAGATAGATACATAGATAGAAAGGGACCTATGAGCTTCGCGACTATGAGCCAACTGGCGGAGGCGGTATGCTTAGTACCCTCCCAGTGCAGTGCCTCGCCCAGCAACTCTGGGATCCAATGGGTTAATGTCTGGCAAATCTATCAGTTTCTTTAACCCATTGGAGTCCAGAGTATTGGACAGAACTGGGAATTATCAGATCTCAATAAAGTAGGGAACCCCCGGATAGGGACCTATCAGCTTTGCGACAATGAGCCGATAGGCGGAGGCCGGTACGCTTAGTACTCTTCCGGTGCAATGCCTCGCCCAGCAACTCTGGGCTCCAATGGGTTAACCCATTGGAGCCCGGTGTTCAGAGTATTGGACAAAACTGGGAATTTTCGGACTTTAATAAAGTAGGGAATCCCCGGGTAGGGACCTATGAGCTTCGCGACTATGAGCCGATGGGCAGAGGGCAGAACACTTAGTACCCTCCCAGTGCAGTGCCTCGTCCAGCAACTCTGGGATCCAATGGGTTAATGGCTGGCAAATCTATCAGTTTCTTTAATGACTGGCAAATTTATCAGTTTCTTTAATGACTGGCAACTCTATCAGTTTCTTTAACCCATTAGAGTCCGGTGTCCAAAGTATTGGCCAGATATGGGAATTTTCAGATCGTTATAAAGTATGGAATCCCCGGGTAGGGACGTATGAGTTTCGCGACTATGAGCCGATAGGCGGAGGGCGGTACGCTTAGTACCTTCCCAGTGCAATGGCTTGCCCAGGGACTCTGGGATCCAGTGGGTTAATGACTGGCAAATCTATCAGTTTCATTAACCCATTGGAGCCCGGTGTCCAGAGTATGGACAGAACTGGGAATTTGAAACCCCCAGGTAGGGACGTATGAGCTTCGCGACTATGAGCCGATAGGCGGAGGGCGGATCGCTTAGAACCTTCCCGGTGCAATGGCTTGCCCAGCAACTCTGGGATCCAATGGGTTAATGACTGGCAAATCTATCAGTTTCTTTAACCCATTGGAGCCGGTGTCCAGAGTATTGGACAGACCTGGGAATTTTCAGATCTTAATAAAGTAGGGAACCCCCGGGTGGGGACGTATGAGCTTCGCGACTATGAGCCGATAGGTGAAGGGCGGTACGCTTAGTACCCTCCCAGTTCAATGGCTCGCCCAGGAACTCTGGGATCCAATGGGTTAATGACTGGCAAATCTATCAGTTTCTTTAATGACTGGCAAATCTATCAGTTTCTTTAATGACTGGCAAATCTATCAGTTTCTTTAATGACTGGCACATCTATCAGTTTCTTGAAACCATTGGAGCCTGGTATCCAGAATATTGGACAGAACTGAGAATCTTCAGATCTTAATAAAGTAGGGAACCCCCGGGTATGGACCTATGAGCTTCGCGACTATGAGCCAATAGGCAGAGGGCGGTACGCTTAGTACCCTCCCAGTCCAATTCCTCGCCCAGCAACTCTGGGATCCAATATATATATATATATATATATATATATATATATATATATATATATATATATATATATATATATATATATATATATATATATATATCAGTCATTTCCTGTGGCACCCCACGGGATGAATAGGGCCTCGATGAACTCTCTCCACCAATATTTGTCTCTTACCAGGTTTCCCTCCCCCCGGATGGGGATGTATGAGCTTCGCGACTTCTTCCTCTAGCAGTCTACTTTGGCATATACTGTATTAAACTGCTTTCTTTGCTATGTATGTGCCCCAGCCATTTCCGGCGAGACAGTTTCACATATTCATCAACTGGTTCCACTCTCGTAATATCCCTTACTCTTTCATTTGTAACTCTGGTTTGCCATTTTACCCTAAGAATCCTTCTCAGTATTTTATTCTCAAATCCTAATGCTTTCTGATCTGTTGCAATTGTACTGTACCATGACTCATGCCCATAAATTAAAATTGGTCTAACCATGGACTTGTAAATTTTACTTTAGTATGCACCGAAAGCATATTATTATTCCAAACCTATTTCAACCTTCCAACAGCTCACCAAGCCTGTCTAATCCTCTCCTCTATTTCATTGTTTAATGATCCATTATATGATACAATCGTTCCCAGATATTTAAAATTTTCTACATTCTTCACCACATTATTTCCAATTACAGAATCGATTCGGTTCTCCATGTTTATATTAATAATTTCAGTCTTTCCACAATTTTTACCACTCCAACTTTTTCTCCTTCCTCCACCAGACAATCAAGCACCCTCTGCATCTCGTAAATACTTCCACAAATCAGTACATTATCATCAGCATAGTTCAAATCAATCAGCCTCTTACTTTCTTTCCAGTTAATTCCTGCACCTGTTCACCTTACAACCTTTCTCGTAACATAATCCATAACCAAAACAAACAGCAAAGGCGAAAAAACTCCTCCTTGAATCACTGCTGACCTAACTTCAAATGGATCACTCAAAGAACCACCCACCATTACCTTACAAAAAGTACCTACATGCAGGCTTCTAATAATGTTTACTAACTTTTCTGGTATACCATAGAATCTCATAATTTTCAAAATAGCTCCACGTGAAACACTATCAAACGCCTTTTCAAAATCAACAAAACACATACTAAGTGGCATTTTCATCTCATTAGCTTGTTGCATTAGATGCCTTACAATAAAAATCTGATCATTACAACCCCGACCCTTTCTAAATCCCGCTTGTTCTTCTCTTAAAATTTTATCAATTACTGGCTTTATTCTGTTCAACAAGATTTTGGAAAAGACTTTTGGAACTACCGGTGTCAAAGTTATCCGCCTCCAATTTCCACACACACTTAAATCTCCCTTTTTTGGTATTTTTATAATCACTCCATTTTTCCACCCTTCTGGAATGCCACCATTATCCCAAGCCACATTAAAAAGTTTCAAAATCACATTCATCAACTCATCATTTCCCACCTTAAAGCATTTCAGGAAATACTGCATCCTCTCCTGGGGCCTGAAAGTTCTTTGACTCCTTTTTAAATTTGGCTACCTCTTCCAGGGTTATATCCCCTGTTTCTATCATGAAATCTCTCTCGACTGGCAAAATGTCCTCTTCAGCTGGGATTGGTTTGTTTAGAATAGATTCAAAATGCTCCTTCCACTTTCCTTTTATATCCAAATCTTTAGTCATCAAGTTACCATTTCTGTCTCGTACAGGTATTTCCTTCCTTCTCTTTTCGGTCCCAGTTAACTCCTTTATGGACTAATACGCAGCCCTTGTGCTCTGACCGTCATTTTTACCTAACGTAATTTCTGTCCCTTTTGCCTTTTCATCATACAGCCACCTCTTATCACGTCTAATGAGTCTTTTTACTTCAGAATGTATACTCCAGTACTTTGCTCTAAGTACTTCAACTACCTGGCCATCAGCATGTTGTTTTTCACTTCTTAACTTCGCCTCTTTCTTTTTCTGAATTGCATTCCATGTTTCATCTTACATCCACTTTTTCCTTCTCGCTTTTCCCCTTTTCTTGATAGTAACCCTTTCCACTCTCATGCAAAACCTCTTTTACCTCTCTCCACATTTAATTAATATCATTGTCTTCAGATTCCATCAAAGTCTGCAGGACTAGAAACCTGTTCCTACATTCCCACCGAAACTTCTCCTTCGTGTTCTCATCATTTCACAGCCCATGAAAATCATATTTATTACTTCCTGTACAGTTACCATTAACATTTCTCTTAGGTTTCATTTTAATCTTTGACACAACAAGTTGATGATCACCACCTATATTTGCCCCCTCCTCACGCAAACATCCTACAAATAACTCCTGTACCTTCTGATAATTGCAGTGTGGTCAATCTGATTACAATATTTGCATATGGTGAAATCAAAGTAGTTTTATGTATTTTTCTATGCTCAAAAAGGGTTCCACCAATCATAAGCTCATTTGCTAAACAAAAGCTTCCAAATCGCACCCCATTTTCATTTCTTATGCCAACACCCTCCTTACCCATACAATCTTCAAAGCCATCCCTACTACTACCAATAATCGCAGTATAATCACCAATGCAAACTGACACATGTCTTGCCACTCTGTTCACTACATCCTGCAGCTTCTCATAAAAGTCATCCTTCATTTCATTAGCAGCGTCATTTCTCGGTACTAACCCTACCACCATACTGATATTACCATGGTCAGATTTTAAACTGAACAGACTTTCTCTGTTCAGTTCATCTAACATTTCTTGCAGTGTCTCCGCTGTTTCTGAGATTAGGACAGTATCATCTGTAAACTTAAATGGTTTAGCTTTTCTCCATCTATGTTCACTCCTTTGTTTTCCCAGTCTAACTTTCTGAAAATACTTTCTAGGCATGCTGTAAATAATTTTGGTGAAATAGTATCTCCCTGACGCACGTCCTTCCTAATCTTAATTTCTTCCGAGTCATTATGTAATTTAACTGTAGCAGTTCCCTCTTTATATTATGTTTTCGAGCAGTTTTACAATGTTCTCATTTACTCCTTGTTCTCGCAATGAATTTTTAATTGCTATTTGCTCCACTGAATCATAAGCCTTTTCGTAATCAACGAAAATCTAAGCACAGTGATTTATTATATTTTATAGTTTTTTCGATTAGCTGATTCATTGTGTGTAGATAATCAGTGGTCGAATACCAGCTTCGGAATCCTGCATGTTCACGAGGTTGGTTTTCCTCCAAAATTGTTGTTATTCTGTTCGTAAGGACTTTAGTGAAGAGTTTGTAAATACCTGATAATAAGCTATTGGGTCAATAGTACTAAAATCTTTTGAGTCACATTTTTTATGGATTGAAATAACTATTCCATTACACCATATTATGGAAATTTTCTTTTGTTTTATACAGTGGGTAAATAAGTGAGCACGCCTATTTTGTACTTCTACTCCGGCATCCAACAGTAAATCTGTTACTATTCCATCTTCTCCCGGAGCCTTCCCTCTTTTCATATTTTTAAGACAAATATTTACTTCCTCTGGTGTTACCTCAGATATTTCACTTGTCTCAACTGAAAAGTTAGCTATTGGTACTACTGTCTTTGATGCATACAGTTTTTTGTAAAATTCTTCAACTCTCTTCACCATCTTATCTCTGCATTTAATGATTTCATCGTTTTTTTCTTTCAGTGATGTCATTTGTTGCTTTCCTAGTGCCATCTTACTTCGGACCTGTTTCAGACTTTTTCCATTTTTGATGGTTTCTTTGATCTGATCCATGTTTCTCTTCCTTTTTTCTTCTTTGCCTTTTGTTGATAAGCTTATTTAATTTCGCTCGTTCTTCGTCTTTCGTCTTTCTTTCTTTTTACTTTCATTTCCTTTCGTTTTTTCATAAGCTCGAGTGTCTTTTCTGAATATTTCCTGGCTACCTCCGCTGATTCTCTTAGCACTTTCGTCAGTCTGTCATTCAGCTCATCAGTGTCACATTCAGCATTACTTAGAGCTTTAAATCTGTTCCTTATTTCCAACTGAACGGCTTCTATGTTTTCGTTTACTATTATTGGGCATATATTTTTATCTTTAATCAACTTCTTTCTTTCATTTCTGAAATTGAATCTGGCTGTGCAACCCACCATTCTATGATCACTACCTTACCCTGCTGATAACTGTGACATTTGTGATCGTGCTATTCATATCTGCTATAATGAAGTCGATTTCATTCTTTGTTTCTCCATTTGGGTTTCTCCAGGTCCACTTTCTCCCTGTTCTTTTGTGGAAGAATGTGTTCATTATTCTCATGTTAAACATTTCAGCAAAATTTACCAACATTTCTCCTCTTTCATTCCTTTCCCCCCACTCCAAATTTTCCCGTTCATGCTCCTCCATTCTCCGACTTCCCAACTTTTGCATTGAAGTCACCCATGAGTATAGTATAAGTTGTCTTTTCTTCATCCATAATCTGGGATGTAGTCATAGAATGTTTCTATTTCTTCATCAGGGCTTTATGACGTTCGTGCATATACTTGTATTACTTTCAGGGTATACTTATTGCACAGTCCAATGACAACAAATGCTTACTCTGCCAGATACGCTGCTGAAATTAACAATGTTGTCTGCAAGATTTCTGTTAATTAGATATGCTACACCACTAACTCTTTCATTTCCCCTTCCTCTGTAGTAAAATACATGGATGCTGTCTTCCAGCTGAGTTATTTTTTCCTCATTTCTGTGGATTTCACTCAAACCTACAATATTCCAACTAATGCTTTCCAGTTCAGTCATTAGGTTATCAAGTTTGTAATCTTCTGCGAGGCATCTTACATTGTATGCATAGATCTTCGTAGATTTCTATTTGTTTAATCAATGAGTCTAATTTTCCAACACAGCGCCTACTCACTTTCGGTGGCACATTCCCGGTAAGCACAGGAGGCAGTGCGGTTGGACCATTAGTGGACGATGATCCAACAGGAACGCCTGTCTAATCATTTGCAATAGAACTCATGCTTGTTTGCGAGGATTGTGGCAAATAATCTCACCTCCCTGCCGTATAGTTTCTGATGAGATGTAATTTTTCTGCCACCTTATTCGTTATATTCGGTGGAGCCCTCTATAGGGGGTCCCACGGTATGTGCCGTCTAAGACAGTACCTCTTATATCTACAAGGCCTTCCCCTCTCCGTCACCCAGGGATGCGCCAGGTAGCAGAGGGATCTTACCTCTGGTTTTATATATATATATCGCGAAGTTAAGCAACGTTGGGTCTGGTTAGTACTTGGATGGGTGACAGCCTGGGAACACCAGATGCTGTTGGCATCCCTACGTGTCAAGTGGGGTTGGTGAAGAATTAGTGCCCCTCCCTGTAAAACGATTAACTCTAAGCCCTTGGCCACCCCGTTTGGGATACATGGCGTCTGGAAATGAATAAATGATGAATATATATATCTATGAATATATATCTATATCTATCTATCTATCTATCTATATATATATATATATATATATATATAATATATATATATATATATATATATATATATATATATATATATATATATATATATATATATATATATATATATATATACCCCCTGGGGGTAGGGGGGTTTCAAGAATACCCCCCCCCAGTATCCCTGCTTGTCGTACGAGGCGACTAAAAGGGTTGGTGGTGGGTTAGTGCCCCACCCCGTAAAAAGAACTAACTAAAAAAGGGAATAAAGCGCCTCGGACCCGGACGGACCATACGTTGACGACTAAGGAACGGACAAAGGACATTCTTAGGGTGGGAACATGGAATGTGAGAGGAGTGAATGATGAAGTGAAAGAGAGAGAGATTGTTCAGGTGCTTGAGGATGCAAAAGTGGATATATGTGGATTGATTGAAACTAAATGAAAAGGTGAAAGGGTGAGAGAATGGGAATATGGTGTAGGTATATGTGCGGGAGTCAGTGAGAATGAGAGGGCAAGAGAGGGAGTATGTCTGATGATAAGCAAGAAATGGAAGGAAAATATAAGAGAGTATGGAACAGTGGGTGCAAGGATTGTATGGGTGAGGATGAAAGTAGGTATACACGCATGGGCGATTGTATGTGTGTATGCTCCAACAGAGGATCGAGTGGCAAGATTGAAAGATGAGTTTTGGGCGAGAGTAGAAGCATGTATGGACAAGTTTGAGAGGAGCGAGAGAGTGCTGTTGATTGGAGACATGAATGGTAAAGTTGGGAATGTACGAGTGGATGGAGTGGTTGGTCAATGGGGTGTGCCAGCTGAAGTAGATGGGAATGGTAGTGTTTTGGTGGACATCTGTGCTTGTAAGGGGTTGGCAATAGCCAACACCTACTTTCGTCATAAGATGATCCACCGGTATACATGGAGAGTAATGAGGAGGATGGATGGTGAACTTGTTGAACGAAAGGCAATGATAGACTACGTGTGTGTGGATGAGCGAATGAGAAGACAAGTGTTGGATGCAAGAGTGTGGAGAGGGTGGGGGAATGGAGTCTCGGACAATCACCTAGTGATGGCCAAGGTAAAGATGCAAAGAAAGTGGTTGAGAAGGCGAAGGGGAAGACAGGAGGAAGCAGCTCCTGTGAGAAGAGTGGAGAAATTGCAAGATAGTGAGAAAATGACAGAGTATAAGAGCATAGTGGAAGATAGATTGGGAAGGTATGAGCTAGAGCAGATGGCAGGGGTGGAAGACGTATGTAAGATATTCACGGAAGAGATAGGCGCAGCGTGTGAGGCGGTTTGTGGAGTGAGGAGGAGATGCAAGGGTGTGCAAGGGACAGCATGGTGGAATGATGAGGTGAAACGAGCTGTGGAACAAAAGAAGAAGGCATATGGTGAATGGTTGGCGAGTAGAGGTAGGGGAGAAGATGAGAGAGAGAAGAGAGAGGTATATATGAGCAGGAGAAGGAAGGTTAAGAGACTGGTGAAGGAGAGTAAGAAGAAAGTGGATGAAGAATTTGGGAGGAATCTGAGTGTGAAATGGAGGGAGAGTAAGAAATTGTTTTGGAAGGAGGTAAAGAAAGTAAGGCAGTGTGAAAGGGGAAATAATAGGGGAGTGAAAGATAGGAATAATAGGTTGTTGGTGGAGAAGAGAGAGAAATTGAGGAGATGGAAGGAGCACTTTGAGGATTTGTTGAATGTAGAGAGTGAGAGCACTGTGAGTATAAGTGGTTGGGGAATGGCTGGGAGAAGAAGATATGAGAGGAGGGAGGAAGAGATAAGTAGGGCGGAAGTAGTGGAAGCGATGAAGAAGATTAAGCTGGGAAAGGCCCCAGGAATTGATGGACTGTGTGGTGAAATGCTTAGGTATGGGGGTGAGATTGTTGTGGAGTGGATATGGAAATTGTGTAGATTGGCTTGGGAAGAGGGAAGGGTTCCAGAGGACTGGAAATCAGGTATAATTGTTCCTCTGCACAAAGGAAAAGGGGAGAGAGAAGTATGTGGTAACCATAGGGG